>NW_026989077.1:0-99728 GCF_030222135.1 Aotus nancymaae
AACTTAAAGGGTTAATCTGCTCTTCTTAGGCAGCAGTTTAGAAACCCTTTATATGCAAATTCTAAAATCAACATTTGCAGCAAAACACCAGCCTCAAAGAAGTAGCAGTAAGACTGCATCTATAACATAGAAGAAACGTTTTCTTCAAAATGCTCTGCTCTGTGTTCATTCAACTAAGAGTCTTGAGTATATGTTCAGATTCAGCGAGTAAGAAACACGTTTCTTCCAGGAGCTGCATTTGCATATTCCAGAGTGTACTGGAGTATAAGGTTTAAAGTGAAATATCTGGTTCTAAAACAAACACGGAGCCATCTAACAGAATGGTTGTCACTGTGTGCATTCAGCTTATTGAGATAAACTGTTGTTTCTATGCAGCAGTTTAGAAAAGATTTTTGTGCAGATTCTAAAACAGACATTCCCAGCAAAATACCGGCCTCTAAGAAATAGCAATAAGACTGCGTCTAAAACTCAAATAAAACGTTTCTTTCAAACTGCTGTGCTGTGTGTTCGTTCACCTAAGGGAGTTGAATCTATGTTTAGATTCAGCGACTTAGAAACACGTCTATTCTGGGAGCTGCGTTTGGCTATTCCAGAATGAATGGGAGTATATGCTGTAACTAGAAACACAGGCTTCTAAAACCAAAACGGAGCTAGCTAACAGAATGATTGTGAATGAGGGCATTCAACATAACGAATTAAACTGCTCCACTTATGCAGCAGTTTACAAACCATTTGTATGGAAATTCTAAAACCAACATTTCCAGGAAAACACCAGCCTAAAAGCAATAGCAGTAACAGTGCATCTATAACATGGAAGAAATGTTTTTTTCAAACTCCTCTGCTGCGTCTTCATTCACCTAAGAGACTTCAATATATGCTCAGATTCAGCGAGTTACAAACACGTTTCTTCCAGGAGCTGCGTTTGCATATATCAGAGTGTACTGGGGTACAAGATGTAAAGGGAAATATCTGATTATACGTAGAAACCCGTTTCTTTTAGGAGCTGCGTTTGGATATTCCAGAGTGAATGAGAGTATATGCTGTAAAGAGAAATAACTTCTTCTAAAACCAAAAGGCAGCTATGTAACTGAATGGTTGTCATTGCGTGCATTCACCTTCCAGAGTTAAACCCGTGTGTGGATTCAGCAGTCTGCAAACACTTTCTCTGCAGAGTCCCAAAACAGGCGTTTTCAGCCCATTACCGGCATATGGAAGAAACAGCAGTAAGCACAGGGAAATATCTGCTTCTAAATCCAAAACGCAGCTATCTAACAGAACGGTTGTCAATGTGTGCACTCAACTTCCAGAGTTAAACCCGTGTGTGGATTCAGCAGTCTGCAGAGACTTTCTCTGCAGAGTCCCAAAACAGGCGTTTTCAGCCCATTACCGGCATATGGAAGAAACAGCAGTAAGCACAGGGAAATATCTGCTTCTAAATCCAAAACGCAGCTATCTAACAGAACGGTTGTCAATGTGTGCACTCAACTTCCAGAGTTAAACCCGTGTGTGGATTCAGCAGTCTGCAGAGACTTTCTCTGCAGAGTCCCAAAACAGGCGTTTTCAGCCCATTACCGGCATATGGAAGAAACAGCAGTAAGCACAGGGAAATATCTGCTTCTAAATCCAAAACGCAGCTATCTAACAGAACGGTTGTCAATGTGTGCACTCAACTTCCAGAGTTAAACCCGTGTGTGGATTCAGCAGTCTGCAGAGACTTTCTCTGCAGAGTCCCAAAACAGGCGTTTTCAGCCCATTACCGGCATATGGAAGAAACAGCAGTAAGCACAGGGAAATATCTGCTTCTAAATCCAAAACGCAGCTATCTAACAGAACGGTTGTCAATGTGTGCACTCAACTTCCAGAGTTAAACCCGTGTGTGGATTCAGCAGTCTGCAAACACTTTCTCTGCAGAGTCCCAAAACAGGCGTTTTCAGCCCATTACCGGCATATGGAAGAAACAGCAGTAAGCACAGGGAAATATCTGCTTCTAAATCCAAAACGCAGCTATCTAACAGAACGGTTGTCAATGTGTGCACTCAACTTCCAGAGTTAAACCCGTGTGTGGATTCAGCAGTCTGCAAACACTTTCTCTGCAGAGTCCCAAAACAGGCGTTTTCAGCCCATTACCGGCATATGGAAGAAACAGCAGTAAGCACAGGGAAATATCTGCTTCTAAATCCAAAATGCAGCTATCTAACAGAACGGTTGTCAATGTGTGCACTCAACTTCCAGAGTTAATCCCGTGTGGATTCAGCAGTCTGCAAACACTTTCTCTGCAGAGTCCCAAAACAGGCGTTTTCAGCCCATTACCGGCATATGGACGAAACAGCAGTAAGCACAGGGAAATATCTGCTTCTAAATCCAAAACGCAGCTATCTAACAGAACGGTTGTCAATGTGTGCACTCAACTTCCAGAGTTAAACCCGTGTGTGGATTCAGCAGTCTGCAAACACTTTCTGTGCAGAGTCTGAAAACAGGCCTTTCCGGCCCAGTACCGGCATATATAAGAAAGAGCATTAAGACTGCGTCTAAAACTCAGAAGAAACGTTTATTTCAACCTGCTCGGCCGTGTGTTCTCTGACCTAAGGGAGTTTAATCTATGTTTAGATTCAGCGAGATAGAAACACGTTTATTCTAGGAGCTGTCTTTGGATATTCCGGAATGAATGGGAGTATATGCTGTAAAGAGAAATATCTGTTTCTAAAACCAAAATGGATCTATCTAGCAGAGTGGTTGTGAATGTGTGCCTTTGGCTTAAAGAGGTAAACTGCTCTTCTCATGCAGCACTTTAGAAACCCTTTATATGCAAATTCTCATACAGGCCTTTCCAGCAAAACACCAGCCTAAAGGAAATAGCAGTAAGACTGCATCTTTAACATGGATGAAACTGTTTTCAAACTGCTCTGCTGTGTGTTCATTCGTATAAGAGGCTTGAATATATGTTCAGATTCAGCTAATTAGCAACACGTTTCTTCCAGGAGCTGTGTTTGCCTATTCCAGAGTATACTGGAGTATAAGATGTAAAGACAAATGTCTCGTTCCAAAAGAAAAACGGATGATCTAATGGAATGGTTGTCAATGTGTGCATTCAACTTACTGAGCTAAACTGCTGTTTGTATGCAGCAGTTTAGAAAACATTTCTGTGTAGATTCTCAAACAGACATTTCCAGCAAAATACCGGCCTATAAGAAATAGCAGTAAGACTGCGTCTAAAACTCAGAGGGAACGTTTCTTTCAAACTGCTCTGCAGTGTGTTCGTTCACCAAAGGTCGTTGAATCTATGTTTGGATTCAGCGAGTTTGAAACACGTTTATTCTAGGAGCTGCATTTCGATATTCCAGAGTGTATGGGAGTAAATGCTGTAAAGAGAAATATCTGTTTCTAAAACCAAAACGGAGCTATCTAACAGAATGGTTGTGAATGTGTGCATTCAACTTAAAGGGTTAATCTGCTCTTCTTAGGCAGCAGTTTAGAAACCCTTTATATGCAAATTCTAAAATCAACATTTGCAGCAAAACACCAGCCTCAAAGAAGTAGCAGTAAGACTGCATCTATAACATAGAAGAAACGTTTTCTTCAAAATGCTCTGCTCTGTGTTCATTCAACTAAGAGTCTTGAGTATATGTTCAGATTCAGCGAGTAAGAAACACGTTTCTTCCAGGAGCTGCATTTGCATATTCCAGAGTGTACTGGAGTATAAGGTTTAAAGTGAAATATCTGGTTCTAAAACAAACACGGAGCCATCTAACAGAATGGTTGTCACTGTGTGCATTCAGCTTATTGAGATAAACTGTTGTTTCTATGCAGCAGTTTAGAAAAGATTTTTGTGCAGATTCTAAAACAGACATTCCCAGCAAAATACCGGCCTCTAAGAAATAGCAATAAGACTGCGTCTAAAACTCAAATAAAACGTTTCTTTCAAACTGCTGTGCTGTGTGTTCGTTCACCTAAGGGAGTTGAATCTATGTTTAGATTCAGCGACTTAGAAACACGTCTATTCTGGGAGCTGCGTTTGGCTATTCCAGAATGAATGGGAGTATATGCTGTAACTAGAAACACAGGCTTCTAAAACCAAAACGGAGCTAGCTAACAGAATGATTGTGAATGAGGGCATTCAACATAATGAATTAAACTGCTCCACTTATGCAGCAGTTTACAAACCATTTGTATGGAAATTCTAAAACCAACAATTCCAGGAAAACACCAGCCTAAAAGCAATAGCAGTAACAGTGCATCTATAACATGGAAGAAATGTTTTTTTCAAACTCCTCTGCTGCGTCTTCATTCACCTAAGAGACTTCAATATATGCTCAGATTCAGCGAGTTACAAACATGTTTCTTCCAGGAGCTGCGTTTGCATATATCAGAGTGTACTGGGGTACAAGATGTAAAGGGAAATATCTGATTATACGTAGAAACCCGTTTCTTTTAGGAGCTGCGTTTGGATATTCCAGAGTGAATGAGAGTATATGCTGTAAAGAGAAATAACTTCTTCTAAAACCAAAAGGCAGCTATGTAACTGAATGGTTGTCAATGCGTGCATTCACCTTCCAGAGATGAACTCGTGTGTGGATTCAGCAGTCCGCAAACACTTTCTGTGCAGAGTCCCAAAACAGGCGTTTTCAGCCCATTACCGGCATATGGAAGAAACAGCAGTAAGCACAGGGAAATATCTGCTTCTAAATCCAAAACGCAGCTATCTAACAGAACGGTTGTCAATGTGTGCACTCAACTTCCAGAGTTAAACCCGTGTGTGGATTCAGCAGTCTGCAAACACTTTCTGTGCAGAGTCTGAAAACAGGCCTTTCCGGCCCAGTACCGGCATATATAAGAAAGAGCATTAAGACTGCGTCTAAAACTCAGAAGAAACGTTTATTTCAACCTGCTCGGCCGTGTGTTCTCTGACCTAAGGGAGTTTAATCTATGTTTAGATTCAGCGAGATAGAAACACGTTTATTCTAGGAGCTGTCTTTGGATATTCCGGAATGAATGGGAGTATATGCTGTAAAGAGAAATATCTGTTTCTAAAACCAAAATGGATCTATCTAGCAGAGTGGTTGTGAATGTGTGCCTTTGGCTTAAAGAGGTAAACTGCTCTTCTCATGCAGCACTTTAGAAACCCTTTATATGCAAATTCTCATACAGGCCTTTCCAGCAAAACACCAGCCTAAAGGAAATAGCAGTAAGACTGCATCTTTAACATGGATGAAACTGTTTTCAAACTGCTCTGCTGTGTGTTCATTCGTATAAGAGGCTTGAATATATGTTCAGATTCAGCTAATTAGCAACACGTTTCTTCCAGGAGCTGTGTTTGCCTATTCCAGAGTATACTGGAGTATAAGATGTAAAGACAAATGTCTCGTTCCAAAAGAAAAACGGATGATCTAATGGAATGGTTGTCAATGTGTGCATTCAACTTACTGAGCTAAACTGCTGTTTGTATGCAGCAGTTTAGAAAACATTTCTGTGTAGATTCTCAAACAGACATTTCCAGCAAAATACCGGCCTATAAGAAATAGCAGTAAGACTGCGTCTAAAACTCAGAGGGAACATTTCTTTCAAACTGCTCTGCAGTGTGTTCGTTCACCAAAGGTCGTTGAATCTATGTTTGGATTCAGCGAGTTTGAAACACGTTTATTCTAGGAGCTGCATTTCGATATTCCAGAGTGTATGGGAGTAAATGCTGTAAAGAGAAATATCTGTTTCTAAAACCAAAACGGAGCTATCTAACAGAATGGTTGTGAATGTGTGCATTCAACTTAAAGGGTTAATCTGCTCTTCTTAGGCAGCAGTTTAGAAACCCTTTATATGCAAATTCTAAAATCAACATTTGCAGCAAAACACCAGCCTCAAAGAAGTAGCAGTAAGACTGCATCTATAACATAGAAGAAACGTTTTCTTCAAAATGCTCTGCTCTGTGTTCATTCAACTAAGAGTCTTGAGTATATGTTCAGATTCAGCGAGTAAGAAACACGTTTCTTCCAGGAGCTGCATTTGCGTATTCCAGAGTGTACTGGAGTATAAGGTTTAAAGTGAAATATCTGGTTCTAAAACAAACACGGAGCCATCTAACAGAATGGTTGTCACTGTGTGCATTCAGCTTATTGAGATAAACTGTTGTTTCTATGCAGCAGTTTAGAAAAGATTTTTGTGCAGATTCTAAAACAGACATTCCCAGCAAAATACCGGCCTCTAAGAAATAGCAATAAGACTGCGTCTAAAACTCAAATAAAACGTTTCTTTCAAACTGCTGTGCTGTGTGTTCGTTCACCTAAGGGAGTTGAATCTATGTTTAGATTCAGCGACTTAGAAACACGTCTATTCTGGGAGCTGCGTTTGGCTATTCCAGAATGAATGGGAGTATATGCTGTAACTAGAAACACAGGCTTCTAAAACCAAAACGGAGCTAGCTAACAGAATGATTGTGAATGAGGGCATTCAACATAACGAATTAAACTGCTCCACTTATGCAGCAGTTTACAAACCATTTGTATGGAAATTCTAAAACCAACATTTCCAGGAAAACACCAGCCTAAAAGCAATAGCAGTAACAGTGCATCTATAACATGGAAGAAATGTTTTTTTCAAACTCCTCTGCTGCGTCTTCATTCACCTAAGAGACTTCAATATATGCTCAGATTCAGCGAGTTACAAACACGTTTCTTCCAGGAGCTGCGTTTGCATATATCAGAGTGTACTGGGGTACAAGATGTAAAGGGAAATATCTGATTATACGTAGAAACCCGTTTCTTTTAGGAGCTGCGTTTGGATATTCCAGAGTGAATGAGAGTATATGCTGTAAAGAGAAATAACTTCTTCTAAAACCAAAAGGCAGCTATGTAACTGAATGGTTGTCAATGCGTGCATTCACCTTCCAGAGATGAACTCGTGTGTGGATTCAGCAGTCCGCAAACACTTTCTGTGCAGAGTCCCAAAACAGGCGTTTTCAGCCCATTACCGGCATATGGAAGAAACAGCAGTAAGCACAGGGAAATATCTGCTTCTAAATCCAAAACGCAGCTATCTAACAGAACGGTTGTCAATGTGTGCACTCAACTTCCAGAGTTAAACCCGTGTGTGGATTCAGCAGTCTGCAGAGACTTTCTCTGCAGAGTCCCAAAACAGGCGTTTTCAGCCCATTACCGGCATATGGAAGAAACAGCAGTAAGCACAGGGAAATATCTGCTTCTAAATCCAAAACGCAGCTATCTAACAGAACGGTTGTCAATGTGTGCACTCAACTTCCAGAGTTAAACCCGTGTGTGGATTCAGCAGTCTGCAGAGACTTTCTCTGCAGAGTCCCAAAACAGGCGTTTTTCAGCCCATTACCGGCATATGGAAGAAACAGCAGTAAGCACAGGGAAATATCTGCTTCTAA
Source organism: Aotus nancymaae (assembly GCF_030222135.1). Classification (NCBI taxonomy): domain Eukaryota; kingdom Metazoa; phylum Chordata; class Mammalia; order Primates; family Aotidae; genus Aotus; species Aotus nancymaae. The sequence continues at coordinate 7,379 of NW_026989077.1, forward strand.
ATCCAAAACGCAGCTATCTAACAGAACGGTTGTCAATGTGTGCACTCAACTTCCAGAGTCAAACCCGTGTGTGGATTCAGCAGTCTGCAGAGACTTTCTCTGCAGAGTCCCAAAACAGGCGTTTTCAGCCCATTACCGGCATATGGAAGAAACAGCAGTAAGCACAGGGAAATATCTGCTTCTAAATCCAAAACGCAGCTATCTAACAGAACGGTTGTCAATGTGTGCACTCAACTTCCAGAGTTAAACCCGTGTGTGGATTCAGCAGTCTGCAAACACTTTCTCTGCAGAGTCCCAAAACAGGCGTTTTCAGCCCATTACCGGCATATGGAAGAAACAGCAGTAAGCACAGGGAAATATCTGCTTCTAAATCCAAAATGCAGCTATCTAACAGAACGGTTGTCAATGTGTGCACTCAACTTCCAGAGTTAATCCCGTGTGGATTCAGCAGTCTGCAAACACTTTCTCTGCAGAGTCCCAAAACAGGCGTTTTCAGCCCATTACCGGCATATGGACGAAACAGCAGTAAGCACAGGGAAATATCTGCTTCTAAATCCAAAACGCAGCTATCTAACAGAACGGTTGTCAATGTGTGCACTCAACTTCCAGAGTTAAACCCGTGTGTGGATTCAGCAGTCTGCAAACACTTTCTCTGCAGAGTCCCAAAACAGGCGTTTTCAGCCCATTACCGGCATATGGACGAAACAGCAGTAAGCACAGGGAAATATCTGCTTCTAAATCCAAAACGCAGCTATCTAACAGAACGGTTGTCAATGTGTGCACTCAACTTCCAGAGTTAAACCCGTGTGTGGATTCAGCAGTCTGCAAACACTTTCTGTGCAGAGTCTGAAAACAGGCCTTTCCGGCCCAGTACCGGCATATATAAGAAAGAGCATTAAGACTGCGTCTAAAACTCAGAAGAAACGTTTATTTCAACCTGCTCGGCCGTGTGTTCTCTGACCTAAGGGAGTTTAATCTATGTTTAGATTCAGCGAGATAGAAACACGTTTATTCTAGGAGCTGTCTTTGGATATTCCGGAATGAATGGGAGTATATGCTGTAAAGAGAAATATCTGTTTCTAAAACCAAAATGGATCTATCTAGCAGAGTGGTTGTGAATGTGTGCCTTTGGCTTAAAGAGGTAAACTGCTCTTCTCATGCAGCACTTTAGAAACCCTTTATATGCAAATTCTCATACAGGCCTTTCCAGCAAAACACCAGCCTAAAGGAAATAGCAGTAAGACTGCATCTTTAACATGGATGAAACTGTTTTCAAACTGCTCTGCTGTGTGTTCATTCGTATAAGAGGCTTGAATATATGTTCAGATTCAGCTAATTAGCAACACGTTTCTTCCAGGAGCTGTGTTTGCCTATTCCAGAGTATACTGGAGTATAAGATGTAAAGACAAATGTCTCGTTCCAAAAGAAAAACGGATGATCTAATGGAATGGTTGTCAATGTGTGCATTCAACTTACTGAGCTAAACTGCTGTTTGTATGCAGCAATTTAGAAAACATTTCTGTGTAGATTCTCAAACAGACATTTCCAGCAAAATACCGGCCTATAAGAAATAGCAGTAAGACTGCGTCTAAAACTCAGAGGGAACGTTTCTTTCAAACTGCTCTGCAGTGTGTTCGTTCACCAAAGGTCGTTGAATCTATGTTTGGATTCAGCGAGTTTGAAACACGTTTATTCTAGGAGCTGCATTTCGATATTCCAGAGTGTATGGGAGTAAATGCTGTAAAGAGAAATATCTGTTTCTAAAACCAAAACGGAGCTATCTAACAGAATGGTTGTGAATGTGTGCATTCAACTTAAAGGGTTAATCTGCTCTTCTTAGGCAGCAGTTTAGAAACCCTTTATATGCAAATTCTAAAATCAACATTTGCAGCAAAACACCAGCCTCAAAGAAGTAGCAGTAAGACTGCATCTATAACATAGAAGAAACGTTTTCTTCAAAATGCTCTGCTCTGTGTTCATTCAACTAAGAGTCTTGAGTATATGTTCAGATTCAGCGAGTAAGAAACACGTTTCTTCCAGGAGCTGCATTTGCATATTCCAGAGTGTACTGGAGTATAAGGTTTAAAGTGAAATATCTGGTTCTAAAACAAACACGGAGCCATCTAACAGAATGGTTGTCACTGTGTGCATTCAGCTTATTGAGATAAACTGTTGTTTCTATGCAGCAGTTTAGAAAAGATTTTTGTGCAGATTCTAAAACAGACATTCCCAGCAAAATACCGGCCTCTAAGAAATAGCAATAAGACTGCGTCTAAAACTCAAATAAAACGTTTCTTTCAAACTGCTGTGCTGTGTGTTCGTTCACCTAAGGGAGTTGAATCTATGTTTAGATTCAGCGACTTAGAAACACGTCTATTCTGGGAGCTGCGTTTGGCTATTCCAGAATGAATGGGAGTATATGCTGTAACTAGAAACACAGGCTTCTAAAACCAAAACGGAGCTAGCTAACAGAATGATTGTGAATGAGGGCATTCAACATAATGAATTAAACTGCTCCACTTATGCAGCAGTTTACAAACCATTTGTATGGAAATTCTAAAACCAACAATTCCAGGAAAACACCAGCCTAAAAGCAATAGCAGTAACAGTGCATCTATAACATGGAAGAAATGTTTTTTTCAAACTCCTCTGCTGCGTCTTCATTCACCTAAGAGACTTCAATATATGCTCAGATTCAGCGAGTTACAAACATGTTTCTTCCAGGAGCTGCGTTTGCATATATCAGAGTGTACTGGGGTACAAGATGTAAAGGGAAATATCTGATTATACGTAGAAACCCGTTTCTTTTAGGAGCTGCGTTTGGATATTCCAGAGTGAATGAGAGTATATGCTGTAAAGAGAAATAACTTCTTCTAAAACCAAAAGGCAGCTATGTAACTGAATGGTTGTCAATGCGTGCATTCACCTTCCAGAGATGAACTCGTGTGTGGATTCAGCAGTCCGCAAACACTTTCTGTGCAGAGTCCCAAAACAGGCGTTTTCAGCCCATTACCGGCATATGGAAGAAACAGCAGTAAGCACAGGGAAATATCTGCTTCTAAATCCAAAACGCAGCTATCTAACAGAACGGTTGTCAATGTGTGCACTCAACTTCCAGAGTTAAACCCGTGTGTGGATTCAGCAGTCTGCAGAGACTTTCTCTGCAGAGTCCCAAAACAGGCGTTTTCAGCCCATTACCGGCATATGGAAGAAACAGCAGTAAGCACAGGGAAATATCTGCTTCTAAATCCAAAACGCAGCTATCTAACAGAACGGTTGTCAATGTGTGCACTCAACTTCCAGAGTTAAACCCGTGTGTGGATTCAGCAGTCTGCAGAGACTTTCTCTGCAGAGTCCCAAAACAGGCGTTTTCAGCCCATTACCGGCATATGGAAGAAACAGCAGTAAGCACAGGGAAATATCTGCTTCTAAATCCAAAACGCAGCTATCTAACAGAACGGTTGTCAATGTGTGCACTCAACTTCCAGAGTTAAACCCGTGTGTGGATTCAGCAGTCTGCAGAGACTTTCTCTGCAGAGTCCCAAAACAGGCGTTTTCAGCCCATTACCGGCATATGGAAGAAACAGCAGTAAGCACAGGGAAATATCTGCTTCTAAATCCAAAACGCAGCTATCTAACAGAACGGTTGTCAATGTGTGCACTCAACTTCCAGAGTTAAACCCGTGTGTGGATTCAGCAGTCTGCAAACACTTTCTCTGCAGAGTCCCAAAACAGGCGTTTTCAGCCCATTACCGGCATATGGAAGAAACAGCAGTAAGCACAGGGAAATATCTGCTTCTAAATCCAAAACGCAGCTATCTAACAGAACGGTTGTCAATGTGTGCACTCAACTTCCAGAGTTAAACCCGTGTGTGGATTCAGCAGTCTGCAGAGACTTTCTCTGCAGAGTCCCAAAACAGGCGTTTTCAGCCCATTACCGGCATATGGAAGAAACAGCAGTAAGCACAGGGAAATATCTGCTTCTAAATCCAAAATGCAGCTATCTAACAGAACGGTTGTCAATGTGTGCACTCAACTTCCAGAGTTAAACCCGTGTGGATTCAGCAGTCTGCAAACACTTTCTCTGCAGAGTCCCAAAACAGGCGTTTTCAGCCCATTACCGGCATATGGACGAAACAGCAGTAAGCACAGGGAAATATCTGCTTCTAAATCCAAAACGCAGCTATCTAACAGAACGGTTGTCAATGTGTGCACTCAACTTCCAGAGTTAAACCCGTGTGTGGATTCAGCAGTCTGCAAACACTTTCTCTGCAGAGTCCCAAAACAGGCGTTTTCAGCCCATTACCGGCATATGGACGAAACAGCAGTAAGCACAGGGAAATATCTGCTTCTAAATCCAAAACGCAGCTATCTAACAGAACGGTTGTCAATGTGTGCACTCAACTTCCAGAGTTAAACCCGTGTGTGGATTCAGCAGTCTGCAAACACTTTCTGTGCAGAGTCTGAAAACAGGCCTTTCCGGCCCAGTACCGGCATATATAAGAAAGAGCATTAAGACTGCGTCTAAAACTCAGAAGAAACGTTTATTTCAACCTGCTCGGCCGTGTGTTCTCTGACCTAAGGGAGTTTAATCTATGTTTAGATTCAGCGAGATAGAAACACGTTTATTCTAGGAGCTGTCTTTGGATATTCCGGAATGAATGGGAGTATATGCTGTAAAGAGAAATATCTGTTTCTAAAACCAAAATGGATCTATCTAGCAGAGTGGTTGTGAATGTGTGCCTTTGGCTTAAAGAGGTAAACTGCTCTTCTCATGCAGCACTTTAGAAACCCTTTATATGCAAATTCTCATACAGGCCTTTCCAGCAAAACACCAGCCTAAAGGAAATAGCAGTAAGACTGCATCTTTAACATGGATGAAACTGTTTTCAAACTGCTCTGCTGTGTGTTCATTCGTATAAGAGGCTTGAATATATGTTCAGATTCAGCTAATTAGCAACACGTTTCTTCCAGGAGCTGTGTTTGCCTATTCCAGAGTATACTGGAGTATAAGATGTAAAGACAAATGTCTCGTTCCAAAAGAAAAACGGATGATCTAATGGAATGGTTGTCAATGTGTGCATTCAACTTACTGAGCTAAACTGCTGTTTGTATGCAGCAGTTTAGAAAACATTTCTGTGTAGATTCTCAAACAGACATTTCCAGCAAAATACCGGCCTATAAGAAATAGCAGTAAGACTGCGTCTAAAACTCAGAGGGAACGTTTCTTTCAAACTGCTCTGCAGTGTGTTCGTTCACCAAAGGTCGTTGAATCTATGTTTGGATTCAGCGAGTTTGAAACACGTTTATTCTAGGAGCTGCATTTCGATATTCCAGAGTGTATGGGAGTAAATGCTGTAAAGAGAAATATCTGTTTCTAAAACCAAAACGGAGCTATCTAACAGAATGGTTGTGAATGTGTGCATTCAACTTAAAGGGTTAATCTGCTCTTCTTAGGCAGCAGTTTAGAAACCCTTTATATGCAAATTCTAAAATCAACATTTGCAGCAAAACACCAGCCTCAAAGAAGTAGCAGTAAGACTGCATCTATAACATAGAAGAAACGTTTTCTTCAAAATGCTCTGCTCTGTGTTCATTCAACTAAGAGTCTTGAGTATATGTTCAGATTCAGCGAGTAAGAAACACGTTTCTTCCAGGAGCTGCATTTGCATATTCCAGAGTGTACTGGAGTATAAGGTTTAAAGTGAAATATCTGGTTCTAAAACAAACACGGAGCCATCTAACAGAATGGTTGTCACTGTGTGCATTCAGCTTATTGAGATAAACTGTTGTTTCTATGCAGCAGTTTAGAAAAGATTTTTGTGCAGATTCTAAAACAGACATTCCCAGCAAAATACCGGCCTCTAAGAAATAGCAATAAGACTGCGTCTAAAACTCAAATAAAACGTTTCTTTCAAACTGCTGTGCTGTGTGTTCGTTCACCTAAGGGAGTTGAATCTATGTTTAGATTCAGCGACTTAGAAACACGTCTATTCTGGGAGCTGCGTTTGGCTATTCCAGAATGAATGGGAGTATATGCTGTAACTAGAAACACAGGCTTCTAAAACCAAAACGGAGCTAGCTAACAGAATGATTGTGAATGAGGGCATTCAACATAACGATTTAAACTGCTCCACTTATGCAGCAGTTTACAAACCATTTGTATGGAAATTCTAAAACCAACAATTCCAGGAAAACACCAGCCTAAAAGCAATAGCAGTAACAGTGCATCTATAACATGGAAGAAATGTTTTTTTCAAACTCCTCTGCTGCGTCTTCATTCACCTAAGAGACTTCAATATATGCTCAGATTCAGCGAGTTACAAACATGTTTCTTCCAGGAGCTGTGTTTGCATATATCAGAGTGTACTGGGGTACAAGATGTAAAGGGAAATATCTGATTATACGTAGAAACCCGTTTCTTTTAGGAGCTGCGTTTGGATATTCCAGAGTGAATGAGAGTATATGCTGTAAAGAGAAATAACTTCTTCTAAAACCAAAAGGCAGCTATGTAACTGAATGGTTGTCAATGCGTGCATTCACCTTCCAGAGATGAACTCGTGTGTGGATTCAGCAGTCCGCAAACACTTTCTGTGCAGAGTCCCAAAACAGGCGTTTTCAGCCCATTACCGGCATATGGAAGAAACAGCAGTAAGCACAGGGAAATATCTGCTTCTAAATCCAAAACGCAGCTATCTAACAGAACGGTTGTCAATGTGTGCACTCAACTTCCAGAGTTAAACCCGTGTGTGGATTCAGCAGTCTGCAGAGACTTTCTCTGCAGAGTCCCAAAACAGGCGTTTTCAGCCCATTACCGGCATATGGAAGAAACAGCAGTAAGCACAGGGAAATATCTGCTTCTAAATCCAAAACGCAGCTATCTAACAGAACGGTTGTCAATGTGTGCACTCAACTTCCAGAGTTAAACCCGTGTGTGGATTCAGCAGTCTGCAGAGACTTTCTCTGCAGAGTCCCAAAACAGGCGTTTTTCAGCCCATTACCGGCATATGGAAGAAACAGCAGTAAGCACAGGGAAATATCTGCTTCTAAAGCCAAAACGCAGCTATCTAACAGAACGGTTGTCAATGTGTGCACTCAACTTCCAGAGTCAAACCCGTGTGTGGATTCAGCAGTCTGCAGAGACTTTCTCTGCAGAGTCCCAAAACAGGCGTTTTCAGCCCATTACCGGCATATGGAAGAAACAGCAGTAAGCACAGGGAAATATCTGCTTCTAAATCCAAAACGCAGCTATCTAACAGAACGGTTGTCAATGTGTGCACTCAACTTCCAGAGTTAAACCCGTGTGTGGATTCAGCAGTCTGCAGAGACTTTCTCTGCAGAGTCCCAAAACAGGCGTTTTCAGCCCATTACCGGCATATGGAAGAAACAGCAGTAAGCACAGGGAAATATCTGCTTCTAAATCCAAAACGCAGCTATCTAACAGAACGGTTGTCAATGTGTGCACTCAACTTCTAGAGTTAAACCCGTGTGTGGATTCAGCAGTCTGCAGAGACTTTCTCTGCAGAGTCCCAAAACAGGCGTTTTCAGCCCATTACCGGCATATGGAAGAAACAGCAGTAAGCACAGGGAAATATCTGCTTCTAAATCCAAAACGCAGCTATCTAACAGAACGGTTGTCAATGTGTGCACTCAACTTCCAGAGTTAAACCCGTGTGTGGATTCAGCAGTCTGCAAACACTTTCTCTGCAGAGTCCCAAAACAGGCGTTTTCAGCCCATTACCGGCATATGGACGAAACAGCAGTAAGCACAGGGAAATATCTGCTTCTAAATCCAAAACGCAGCTATCTAACAGAACGGTTGTCAATGTGTGCACTCAACTTCCAGAGTTAAACCCGTGTGTGGATTCAGCAGTCTGCAAACACTTTCTCTGCAGAGTCCCAAAACAGGCGTTTTCAGCCCATTACCGGCATATGGACGAAACAGCAGTAAGCACAGGGAAATATCTGCTTCTAAATCCAAAACGCAGCTATCTAACAGAACGGTTGTCAATGTGTGCACTCAACTTCCAGAGTTAAACCCGTGTGTGGATTCAGCAGTCTGCAAACACTTTCTGTGCAGAGTCTGAAAACAGGCCTTTCCGGCCCAGTACCGGCATATATAAGAAAGAGCATTAAGACTGCGTCTAAAACTCAGAAGAAACGTTTATTTCAACCTGCTCGGCCGTGTGTTCTCTGACCTAAGGGAGTTTAATCTATGTTTAGATTCAGCGAGATAGAAACACGTTTATTCTAGGAGCTGTCTTTGGATATTCCGGAATGAATGGGAGTATATGCTGTAAAGAGAAATATCTGTTTCTAAAACCAAAATGGATCTATCTAGCAGAGTGGTTGTGAATGTGTGCCTTTGGCTTAAAGAGGTAAACTGCTCTTCTCATGCAGCACTTTAGAAACCCTTTATATGCAAATTCTCATACAGGCCTTTCCAGCAAAACACCAGCCTAAAGGAAATAGCAGTAAGACTGCATCTTTAACATGGATGAAACTGTTTTCAAACTGCTCTGCTGTGTGTTCATTCGTATAAGAGGCTTGAATATATGTTCAGATTCAGCTAATTAGCAACACGTTTCTTCCAGGAGCTGTGTTTGCCTATTCCAGAGTATACTGGAGTATAAGATGTAAAGACAAATGTCTCGTTCCAAAAGAAAAACGGATGATCTAATGGAATGGTTGTCAATGTGTGCATTCAACTTACTGAGCTAAACTGCTGTTTGTATGCAGCAGTTTAGAAAACATTTCTGTGTAGATTCTCAAACAGACATTTCCAGCAAAATACCGGCCTATAAGAAATAGCAGTAAGACTGCGTCTAAAACTCAGAGGGAACATTTCTTTCAAACTGCTCTGCAGTGTGTTCGTTCACCAAAGGTCGTTGAATCTATGTTTGGATTCAGCGAGTTTGAAACACGTTTATTCTAGGAGCTGCATTTCGATATTCCAGAGTGTATGGGAGTAAATGCTGTAAAGAGAAATATCTGTTTCTAAAACCAAAACGGAGCTATCTAACAGAATGGTTGTGAATGTGTGCATTCAACTTAAAGGGTTAATCTGCTCTTCTTAGGCAGCAGTTTAGAAACCCTTTATATGCAAATTCTAAAATCAACATTTGCAGCAAAACACCAGCCTCAAAGAAGTAGCAGTAAGACTGCATCTATAACATAGAAGAAACGTTTTCTTCAAAATGCTCTGCTCTGTGTTCATTCAACTAAGAGTCTTGAGTATATGTTCAGATTCAGCGAGTAAGAAACACGTTTCTTCCAGGAGCTGCATTTGCGTATTCCAGAGTGTACTGGAGTATAAGGTTTAAAGTGAAATATCTGGTTCTAAAACAAACACGGAGCCATCTAACAGAATGGTTGTCACTGTGTGCATTCAGCTTATTGAGATAAACTGTTGTTTCTATGCAGCAGTTTAGAAAAGATTTTTGTGCAGATTCTAAAACAGACATTCCCAGCAAAATACCGGCCTCTAAGAAATAGCAATAAGACTGCGTCTAAAACTCAAATAAAACGTTTCTTTCAAACTGCTGTGCTGTGTGTTCGTTCACCTAAGGGAGTTGAATCTATGTTTAGATTCAGCGACTTAGAAACACGTCTATTCTGGGAGCTGCGTTTGGCTATTCCAGAATGAATGGGAGTATATGCTGTAACTAGAAACACAGGCTTCTAAAACCAAAACGGAGCTAGCTAACAGAATGATTGTGAATGAGGGCATTCAACATAACGAATTAAACTGCTCCACTTATGCAGCAGTTTACAAACCATTTGTATGGAAATTCTAAAACCAACATTTCCAGGAAAACACCAGCCTAAAAGCAATAGCAGTAACAGTGCATCTATAACATGGAAGAAATGTTTTTTTCAAACTCCTCTGCTGCGTCTTCATTCACCTAAGAGACTTCAATATATGCTCAGATTCAGCGAGTTACAAACACGTTTCTTCCAGGAGCTGCGTTTGCATATATCAGAGTGTACTGGGGTACAAGATGTAAAGGGAAATATCTGATTATACGTAGAAACCCGTTTCTTTTAGGAGCTGCGTTTGGATATTCCAGAGTGAATGAGAGTATATGCTGTAAAGAGAAATAACTTCTTCTAAAACCAAAAGGCAGCTATGTAACTGAATGGTTGTCAATGCGTGCATTCACCTTCCAGAGATGAACTCGTGTGTGGATTCAGCAGTCCGCAAACACTTTCTGTGCAGAGTCCCAAAACAGGCGTTTTCAGCCCATTACCGGCATATGGAAGAAACAGCAGTAAGCACAGGGAAATATCTGCTTCTAAATCCAAAACGCAGCTATCTAACAGAACGGTTGTCAATGTGTGCACTCAACTTCCAGAGTTAAACCCGTGTGTGGATTCAGCAGTCTGCAGAGACTTTCTCTGCAGAGTCCCAAAACAGGCGTTTTCAGCCCATTACCGGCATATGGAAGAAACAGCAGTAAGCACAGGGAAATATCTGCTTCTAAATCCAAAACGCAGCTATCTAACAGAACGGTTGTCAATGTGTGCACTCAACTTCCAGAGTTAAACCCATGTGTGGATTCAGCAGTCTGCAAACACTTTCTCTGCAGAGTCCCAAAACAGGCGTTTTCAGCCCATTACCGGCATATGGAAGAAGCAGCAGTAAGCACAGGGAAATATCTGCTTCTAAATCCAAAACGCAGCTATCTAACAGAACGGTTGTCAATGTGTGCACTCAACTTCCAGAGTTAAACCCGTGTGTGGATTCAGCAGCCTGCAGAGACTTTCTCTGCAGAGTCCCAAAACAGGCGTTTTCAGCCCATTACCGGCATATGGAAGAAACAGCAGTAAGCACAGGGAAATATCTGCTTCTAAATCCAAAACCCAGCTATCTAACAGAACGGTTGTCAATGTGTGCACTCAACTTCCAGAGTTAAACCCGTGTGTGGATTCAGCAGTCTGCAAACACTTTCTCTGCAGAGTCCCAAAACAGGCGTTTTCAGCCCATTACCGGCATATGGAAGAAACAGCAGTAAGCACAGGGAAATATCTGCTTCTAAATCCAAAACGCAGCTATCTAACAGAACGGTTGTCAATGTGTGCACTCAACTTCCAGAGTTAAACTCGTGTGTGGATTCAGCAGCCTGCAGAGACTTTCTCTGCAGAGTCCCAAAACAGGCGTTTTCAGCCCATTACCGGCATATGGAAGAAACAGCAGTAAGCACAGGGAAATATCTGCTTCTAAATCCAAAACGCAGCTATCTAACAGAACGGTTGTCAATGTGTGCACTCAACTTCCAGAGTTAAACCCGTGTGTGGATTCAGCAGTCTGCAGAGACTTTCTCTGCAGAGTCCCAAAACAGGCGTTTTCAGCCCATTACCGGCATATGGAAGAAACAGCAGTAAGCACAGGGAAATATCTGCTTCTAAATCCAAAACGCAGCTATCTAACAGAACGGTTGTCAATGTGTGCACTCAACTTCCAGAGTTAAACCCGTGTGTGGATTCAGCAGTCTGCAAACACTTTCTCTGCAGAGTCCCAAAACAGGCGTTTTCAGCCCATTACCGGCATATGGAAGAAACAGCAGTAAGCACAGGGAAATATCTGCTTCTAAATCCAAAACGCAGCTATCTAACAGAACGGTTGTCAATGTGTGCACTCAACTTCCAGAGTCAAACCCGTGTGTGGATTCAGCAGTCTGCAGAGACTTTCTCTGCAGAGTCCCAAAACAGGCGTTTTCAGCCCATTACCGGCATATGGAAGAAACAGCAGTAAGCACAGGGAAATATCTGCTTCTAAATCCAAAACGCAGCTATCTAACAGAACGGTTGTCAATGTGTGCACTCAACTTCCAGAGTTAAACCCGTGTGTGGATTCAGCAGTCTGCAGAGACTTTCTCTGCAGAGTCCCAAAACAGGCGTTTTCAGCCCATTACCGGCATATGGAAGAAACAGCAGTAAGCACAGGGAAATATCTGCTTCTAAATCCAAAACGCAGCTATCTAACAGAACGGTTGTCAATGTGTGCACTCAACTTCCAGAGTTAAACCCGTGTGTGGATTCAGCAGTCTGCAGAGACTTTCTCTGCAGAGTCCCAAAACAGGCGTTTTCAGCCCATTACCGGCATATGGAAGAAACAGCAGTAAGCACAGGGAAATATCTGCTTCTAAATCCAAAACGCAGCTATCTAACAGAACGGTTGTCAATGTGTGCACTCAACTTCCAGAGTTAAACCCGTGTGTGGATTCAGCAGTCTGCAGAGACTTTCTCTGCAGAGTCCCAAAACAGGCGTTTTCAGCCCATTACCGGCATATGGAAGAAACAGCAGTAAGCACAGGGAAATATCTGCTTCTAAATCCAAAACGCAGCTATCTAACAGAACGGTTGTCAATGTGTGCACTCAACTTCCAGAGTTAAACCCGTGTGTGGATTCAGCAGTCTGCAAACACTTTCTCTGCAGAGTCCCAAAACAGGCGTTTTCAGCCCATTACCGGCATATGGAAGAAACAGCAGTAAGCACAGGGAAATATCTGCTTCTAAATCCAAAACGCAGCTATCTAACAGAACGGTTGTCAATGTGTGCACTCAACTTCCAGAGTTAAACCCGTGTGTGGATTCAGCAGTCTGCAGAGACTTTCTCTGCAGAGTCCCAAAACAGGCGTTTTCAGCCCATTACCGGCATATGGAAGAAACAGCAGTAAGCACAGGGAAATATCTGCTTCTAAATCCAAAATGCAGCTATCTAACAGAACGGTTGTCAATGTGTGCACTCAACTTCCAGAGTTAAACCCGTGTGGATTCAGCAGTCTGCAAACACTTTCTCTGCAGAGTCCCAAAACAGGCGTTTTCAGCCCATTACCGGCATATGGACGAAACAGCAGTAAGCACAGGGAAATATCTGCTTCTAAATCCAAAACGCAGCTATCTAACAGAACGGTTGTCAATGTGTGCACTCAACTTCCAGAGTTAAACCCGTGTGTGGATTCAGCAGTCTGCAAACACTTTCTCTGCAGAGTCCCAAAACAGGCGTTTTCAGCCCATTACCGGCATATGGACGAAACAGCAGTAAGCACAGGGAAATATCTGCTTCTAAATCCAAAACGCAGCTATCTAACAGAACGGTTGTCAATGTGTGCACTCAACTTCCAGAGTTAAACCCGTGTGTGGATTCAGCAGTCTGCAAACACTTTCTGTGCAGAGTCTGAAAACAGGCCTTTCCGGCCCAGTACCGGCATATATAAGAAAGAGCATTAAGACTGCGTCTAAAACTCAGAAGAAACGTTTATTTCAACCTGCTCGGCCGTGTGTTCTCTGACCTAAGGGAGTTTAATCTATGTTTAGATTCAGCGAGATAGAAACACGTTTATTCTAGGAGCTGTCTTTGGATATTCCGGAATGAATGGGAGTATATGCTGTAAAGAGAAATATCTGTTTCTAAAACCAAAATGGATCTATCTAGCAGAGTGGTTGTGAATGTGTGCCTTTGGCTTAAAGAGGTAAACTGCTCTTCTCATGCAGCACTTTAGAAACCCTTTATATGCAAATTCTCATACAGGCCTTTCCAGCAAAACACCAGCCTAAAGGAAATAGCAGTAAGACTGCATCTTTAACATGGATGAAACTGTTTTCAAACTGCTCTGCTGTGTGTTCATTCGTATAAGAGGCTTGAATATATGTTCAGATTCAGCTAATTAGCAACACGTTTCTTCCAGGAGCTGTGTTTGCCTATTCCAGAGTATACTGGAGTATAAGATGTAAAGACAAATGTCTCGTTCCAAAAGAAAAACGGATGATCTAATGGAATGGTTGTCAATGTGTGCATTCAACTTACTGAGCTAAACTGCTGTTTGTATGCAGCAGTTTAGAAAACATTTCTGTGTAGATTCTCAAACAGACATTTCCAGCAAAATACCGGCCTATAAGAAATAGCAGTAAGACTGCGTCTAAAACTCAGAGGGAACGTTTCTTTCAAACTGCTCTGCAGTGTGTTCGTTCACCAAAGGTCGTTGAATCTATGTTTGGATTCAGCGAGTTTGAAACACGTTTATTCTAGGAGCTGCATTTCGATATTCCAGAGTGTATGGGAGTAAATGCTGTAAAGAGAAATATCTGTTTCTAAAACCAAAACGGAGCTATCTAACAGAATGGTTGTGAATGTGTGCATTCAACTTAAAGGGTTAATCTGCTCTTCTTAGGCAGCAGTTTAGAAACCCTTTATATGCAAATTCTAAAATCAACATTTGCAGCAAAACACCAGCCTCAAAGAAGTAGCAGTAAGACTGCATCTATAACATAGAAGAAACGTTTTCTTCAAAATGCTCTGCTCTGTGTTCATTCAACTAAGAGTCTTGAGTATATGTTCAGATTCAGCGAGTAAGAAACACGTTTCTTCCAGGAGCTGCATTTGCATATTCCAGAGTGTACTGGAGTATAAGGTTTAAAGTGAAATATCTGGTTCTAAAACAAACACGGAGCCATCTAACAGAATGGTTGTCACTGTGTGCATTCAGCTTATTGAGATAAACTGTTGTTTCTATGCAGCAGTTTAGAAAAGATTTTTGTGCAGATTCTAAAACAGACATTCCCAGCAAAATACCGGCCTCTAAGAAATAGCAATAAGACTGCGTCTAAAACTCAAATAAAACGTTTCTTTCAAACTGCTGTGCTGTGTGTTCGTTCACCTAAGGGAGTTGAATCTATGTTTAGATTCAGCGACTTAGAAACACGTCTATTCTGGGAGCTGCGTTTGGCTATTCCAGAATGAATGGGAGTATATGCTGTAACTAGAAACACAGGCTTCTAAAACCAAAACGGAGCTAGCTAACAGAATGATTGTGAATGAGGGCATTCAACATAACGATTTAAACTGCTCCACTTATGCAGCAGTTTACAAACCATTTGTATGGAAATTCTAAAACCAACAATTCCAGGAAAACACCAGCCTAAAAGCAATAGCAGTAACAGTGCATCTATAACATGGAAGAAATGTTTTTTTCAAACTCCTCTGCTGCGTCTTCATTCACCTAAGAGACTTCAATATATGCTCAGATTCAGCGAGTTACAAACATGTTTCTTCCAGGAGCTGTGTTTGCATATATCAGAGTGTACTGGGGTACAAGATGTAAAGGGAAATATCTGATTATACGTAGAAACCCGTTTCTTTTAGGAGCTGCGTTTGGATATTCCAGAGTGAATGAGAGTATATGCTGTAAAGAGAAATAACTTCTTCTAAAACCAAAAGGCAGCTATGTAACTGAATGGTTGTCAATGCGTGCATTCACCTTCCAGAGATGAACTCGTGTGTGGATTCAGCAGTCCGCAAACACTTTCTGTGCAGAGTCCCAAAACAGGCGTTTTCAGCCCATTACCGGCATATGGAAGAAACAGCAGTAAGCACAGGGAAATATCTGCTTCTAAATCCAAAACGCAGCTATCTAACAGAACGGTTGTCAATGTGTGCACTCAACTTCCAGAGTTAAACCCGTGTGTGGATTCAGCAGTCTGCAGAGACTTTCTCTGCAGAGTCCCAAAACAGGCGTTTTCAGCCCATTACCGGCATATGGAAGAAACAGCAGTAAGCACAGGGAAATATCTGCTTCTAAATCCAAAACGCAGCTATCTAACAGAACGGTTGTCAATGTGTGCACTCAACTTCCAGAGTTAAACCCGTGTGTGGATTCAGCAGTCTGCAGAGACTTTCTCTGCAGAGTCCCAAAACAGGCGTTTTTCAGCCCATTACCGGCATATGGAAGAAACAGCAGTAAGCACAGGGAAATATCTGCTTCTAAAGCCAAAACGCAGCTATCTAACAGAACGGTTGTCAATGTGTGCACTCAACTTCCAGAGTCAAACCCGTGTGTGGATTCAGCAGTCTGCAGAGACTTTCTCTGCAGAGTCCCAAAACAGGCGTTTTCAGCCCATTACCGGCATATGGAAGAAACAGCAGTAAGCACAGGGAAATATCTGCTTCTAAATCCAAAACGCAGCTATCTAACAGAACGGTTGTCAATGTGTGCACTCAACTTCCAGAGTTAAACCCGTGTGTGGATTCAGCAGTCTGCAGAGACTTTCTCTGCAGAGTCCCAAAACAGGCGTTTTCAGCCCATTACCGGCATATGGAAGAAACAGCAGTAAGCACAGGGAAATATCTGCTTCTAAATCCAAAACGCAGCTATCTAACAGAACGGTTGTCAATGTGTGCACTCAACTTCTAGAGTTAAACCCGTGTGTGGATTCAGCAGTCTGCAGAGACTTTCTCTGCAGAGTCCCAAAACAGGCGTTTTCAGCCCATTACCGGCATATGGAAGAAACAGCAGTAAGCACAGGGAAATATCTGCTTCTAAATCCAAAACGCAGCTATCTAACAGAACGGTTGTCAATGTGTGCACTCAACTTCCAGAGTTAAACCCGTGTGTGGATTCAGCAGTCTGCAAACACTTTCTCTGCAGAGTCCCAAAACAGGCGTTTTCAGCCCATTACCGGCATATGGACGAAACAGCAGTAAGCACAGGGAAATATCTGCTTCTAAATCCAAAACGCAGCTATCTAACAGAACGGTTGTCAATGTGTGCACTCAACTTCCAGAGTTAAAGCCGTGTGTGGATTCAGCAGTCTGCAAACACTTTCTCTGCAGAGTCCCAAAACAGGCGTTTTCAGCCCATTACCGGCATATGGACGAAACAGCAGTAAGCACAGGGAAATATCTGCTTCTAAATCCAAAACGCAGCTATCTAACAGAACGGTTGTCAATGTGTGCACTCAACTTCCAGAGTTAAACCCGTGTGTGGATTCAGCAGTCTGCAAACACTTTCTGTGCAGAGTCTGAAAACAGGCCTTTCCGGCCCAGTACCGGCATATATAAGAAAGAGCATTAAGACTGCGTCTAAAACTCAGAAGAAACGTTTATTTCAACCTGCTCGGCCGTGTGTTCTCTGACCTAAGGGAGTTTAATCTATGTTTAGATTCAGCGAGATAGAAACACGTTTATTCTAGGAGCTGTCTTTGGATATTCCGGAATGAATGGGAGTATATGCTGTAAAGAGAAATATCTGTTTCTAAAACCAAAATGGATCTATCTAGCAGAGTGGTTGTGAATGTGTGCCTTTGGCTTAAAGAGGTAAACTGCTCTTCTCATGCAGCACTTTAGAAACCCTTTATATGCAAATTCTCATACAGGCCTTTCCAGCAAAACACCAGCCTAAAGGAAATAGCAGTAAGACTGCATCTTTAACATGGATGAAACTGTTTTCAAACTGCTCTGCTGTGTGTTCATTCGTATAAGAGGCTTGAATATATGTTCAGATTCAGCTAATTAGCAACACGTTTCTTCCAGGAGCTGTGTTTGCCTATTCCAGAGTATACTGGAGTATAAGATGTAAAGACAAATGTCTCGTTCCAAAAGAAAAACGGATGATCTAATGGAATGGTTGTCAATGTGTGCATTCAACTTACTGAGCTAAACTGCTGTTTGTATGCAGCAGTTTAGAAAACATTTCTGTGTAGATTCTCAAACAGACATTTCCAGCAAAATACCGGCCTATAAGAAATAGCAGTAAGACTGCGTCTAAAACTCAGAGGGAACATTTCTTTCAAACTGCTCTGCAGTGTGTTCGTTCACCAAAGGTCGTTGAATCTATGTTTGGATTCAGCGAGTTTGAAACACGTTTATTCTAGGAGCTGCATTTCGATATTCCAGAGTGTATGGGAGTAAATGCTGTAAAGAGAAATATCTGTTTCTAAAACCAAAACGGAGCTATCTAACAGAATGGTTGTGAATGTGTGCATTCAACTTAAAGGGTTAATCTGCTCTTCTTAGGCAGCAGTTTAGAAACCCTTTATATGCAAATTCTAAAATCAACATTTGCAGCAAAACACCAGCCTCAAAGAAGTAGCAGTAAGACTGCATCTATAACATAGAAGAAACGTTTTCTTCAAAATGCTCTGCTCTGTGTTCATTCAACTAAGAGTCTTGAGTATATGTTCAGATTCAGCGAGTAAGAAACACGTTTCTTCCAGGAGCTGCATTTGCGTATTCCAGAGTGTACTGGAGTATAAGGTTTAAAGTGAAATATCTGGTTCTAAAACAAACACGGAGCCATCTAACAGAATGGTTGTCACTGTGTGCATTCAGCTTATTGAGATAAACTGTTGTTTCTATGCAGCAGTTTAGAAAAGATTTTTGTGCAGATTCTAAAACAGACATTCCCAGCAAAATACCGGCCTCTAAGAAATAGCAATAAGACTGCGTCTAAAACTCAAATAAAACGTTTCTTTCAAACTGCTGTGCTGTGTGTTCGTTCACCTAAGGGAGTTGAATCTATGTTTAGATTCAGCGACTTAGAAACACGTCTATTCTGGGAGCTGCGTTTGGCTATTCCAGAATGAATGGGAGTATATGCTGTAACTAGAAACACAGGCTTCTAAAACCAAAACGGAGCTAGCTAACAGAATGATTGTGAATGAGGGCATTCAACATAACGAATTAAACTGCTCCACTTATGCAGCAGTTTACAAACCATTTGTATGGAAATTCTAAAACCAACATTTCCAGGAAAACACCAGCCTAAAAGCAATAGCAGTAACAGTGCATCTATAACATGGAAGAAATGTTTTTTTCAAACTCCTCTGCTGCGTCTTCATTCACCTAAGAGACTTCAATATATGCTCAGATTCAGCGAGTTACAAACACGTTTCTTCCAGGAGCTGCGTTTGCATATATCAGAGTGTACTGGGGTACAAGATGTAAAGGGAAATATCTGATTATACGTAGAAACCCGTTTCTTTTAGGAGCTGCGTTTGGATATTCCAGAGTGAATGAGAGTATATGCTGTAAAGAGAAATAACTTCTTCTAAAACCAAAAGGCAGCTATGTAACTGAATGGTTGTCAATGCGTGCATTCACCTTCCAGAGATGAACTCGTGTGTGGATTCAGCAGTCCGCAAACACTTTCTGTGCAGAGTCCCAAAACAGGCGTTTTCAGCCCATTACCGGCATATGGAAGAAACAGCAGTAAGCACAGGGAAATATCTGCTTCTAAATCCAAAACGCAGCTATCTAACAGAACGGTTGTCAATGTGTGCACTCAACTTCCAGAGTTAAACCCGTGTGTGGATTCAGCAGTCTGCAGAGACTTTCTCTGCAGAGTCCCAAAACAGGCGTTTTCAGCCCATTACCGGCATATGGAAGAAACAGCAGTAAGCACAGGGAAATATCTGCTTCTAAATCCAAAACGCAGCTATCTAACAGAACGGTTGTCAATGTGTGCACTCAACTTCCAGAGTTAAACCCATGTGTGGATTCAGCAGTCTGCAAACACTTTCTCTGCAGAGTCCCAAAACAGGCGTTTTCAGCCCATTACCGGCATATGGAAGAAGCAGCAGTAAGCACAGGGAAATATCTGCTTCTAAATCCAAAACGCAGCTATCTAACAGAACGGTTGTCAATGTGTGCACTCAACTTCCAGAGTTAAACCCGTGTGTGGATTCAGCAGCCTGCAGAGACTTTCTCTGCAGAGTCCCAAAACAGGCGTTTTCAGCCCATTACCGGCATATGGAAGAAACAGCAGTAAGCACAGGGAAATATCTGCTTCTAAATCCAAAACCCAGCTATCTAACAGAACGGTTGTCAATGTGTGCACTCAACTTCCAGAGTTAAACCCGTGTGTGGATTCAGCAGTCTGCAAACACTTTCTCTGCAGAGTCCCAAAACAGGCGTTTTCAGCCCATTACCGGCATATGGAAGAAACAGCAGTAAGCACAGGGAAATATCTGCTTCTAAATCCAAAACGCAGCTATCTAACAGAACGGTTGTCAATGTGTGCACTCAACTTCCAGAGTTAAACTCGTGTGTGGATTCAGCAGCCTGCAGAGACTTTCTCTGCAGAGTCCCAAAACAGGCGTTTTCAGCCCATTACCGGCATATGGAAGAAACAGCAGTAAGCACAGGGAAATATCTGCTTCTAAATCCAAAACGCAGCTATCTAACAGAACGGTTGTCAATGTGTGCACTCAACTTCCAGAGTTAAACCCGTGTGTGGATTCAGCAGTCTGCAGAGACTTTCTCTGCAGAGTCCCAAAACAGGCGTTTTCAGCCCATTACCGGCATATGGAAGAAACAGCAGTAAGCACAGGGAAATATCTGCTTCTAAATCCAAAGCGCAGCTATCTAACAGAACGGTTGTCAATGTGTGCACTCAACTTCCAGAGTTAAACCCGTGTGTGGATTCAGCAGTCTGCAAACACTTTCTCTGCAGAGTCCCAAAACAGGCGTTTTCAGCCCATTACCGGCATATGGAAGAAACAGCAGTAAGCACAGGGAAATATCTGCTTCTAAATCCAAAACGCAGCTATCTAACAGAACGGTTGTCAATGTGTGCACTCAACTTCCAGAGTCAAACCCGTGTGTGGATTCAGCAGTCTGCAGAGACTTTCTCTGCAGAGTCCCAAAACAGGCGTTTTCAGCCCATTACCGGCATATGGAAGAAACAGCAGTAAGCACAGGGAAATATCTGCTTCTAAATCCAAAACGCAGCTATCTAACAGAACGGTTGTCAATGTGTGCACTCAACTTCCAGAGTTAAACCCGTGTGTGGATTCAGCAGTCTGCAGAGACTTTCTCTGCAGAGTCCCAAAACAGGCGTTTTCAGCCCATTACCGGCATATGGAAGAAACAGCAGTAAGCACAGGGAAATATCTGCTTCTAAATCCAAAACGCAGCTATCTAACAGAACGGTTGTCAATGTGTGCACTCAACTTCCAGAGTTAAACCCGTGTGTGGATTCAGCAGTCTGCAGAGACTTTCTCTGCAGAGTCCCAAAACAGGCGTTTTCAGCCCATTACCGGCATATGGAAGAAACAGCAGTAAGCACAGGGAAATATCTGCTTCTAAATCCAAAACGCAGCTATCTAACAGAACGGTTGTCAATGTGTGCACTCAACTTCCAGAGTTAAACCCGTGTGTGGATTCAGCAGTCTGCAGAGACTTTCTCTGCAGAGTCCCAAAACAGGCGTTTTCAGCCCATTACCGGCATATGGAAGAAACAGCAGTAAGCACAGGGAAATATCTGCTTCTAAATCCAAAACGCAGCTATCTAACAGAACGGTTGTCAATGTGTGCACTCAACTTCCAGAGTTAAACCCGTGTGTGGATTCAGCAGTCTGCAGAGACTTTCTCTGCAGAGTCCCAAAACAGGCGTTTTCAGCCCATTACCGGCATATGGAAGAAACAGCAGTAAGCACAGGGAAATATCTGCTTCTAAATCCAAAACGCAGCTATCTAACAGAACGGTTGTCAATGTGTGCACTCAACTTCCAGAGTTAAACCCGTGTGTGGATTCAGCAGTCTGCAAACACTTTCTCTGCAGAGTCCCAAAACAGGCGTTTTCAGCCCATTACCGGCATATGGAAGAAACAGCAGTAAGCACAGGGAAATATCTGCTTCTAAATCCAAAATGCAGCTATCTAACAGAACGGTTGTCAATGTGTGCACTCAACTTCCAGAGTTAAACCCGTGTGGATTCAGCAGTCTGCAAACACTTTCTCTGCAGAGTCCCAAAACAGGCGTTTTCAGCCCAATACCGGCATTTGGAAGAAACGGCAGTAGGCACAGGGAAATATCTGCTTCTAAATCCAAAACGCAGCTATCTAACAGAACGGTTGTCAATGTGTGCACTCAACTTCCAGAGTTAAACCCGTGTGTGGATTTTGCAGTCTGCAAACACTTTCTCTGCAGAGTCCCAAAACAGGCGTTTTCAGCCCAATACCGGCATTTGGAAGAAACGGCAGTAGGCACAGGGAAATATCTGCTTCTAAATCCAAAACGCAGCTATCTAACAGAACGGTTGTCAATGTGTGCACTCAACTTCCAGAGTTAAACCCGTGTGGATTCAGCAGTCTGCAAACACTTTCTCTGCAGAGTCCCAAAACAGGCGTTTTCAGCCCATTACCGGCATATGGAAGAAACAGCAGTAAGCACAGGGAAATATCTGCTTCTAAATCCAAAACGCAGCTATCTAACAGAACGGTTGTCAATGTGTGCACTCAACTTCCAGAGTTAAACCCGTGTGGATTCAGCAGTCTGCAAACACTTTCTCCGCAGAGTCCCAAAACAGGCGTTTTCAGCCCATTACCGGCATATGGACGAAACAGCAGTAAGCACAGGGAAATATCTGCTTCTAAATCCAAAACGCAGCTATCTAACAGAACGGTTGTCAATGTGTGCACTCAACTTCCAGAGTTAAACCCGTGTGTGGATTCAGCAGTCTGCAAACACTTTCTCTGCAGAGTCCCAAAACAGGCGTTTTCAGCCCATTACCGGCATATGGAAGAAACAGCAGTAAGCACAGGGAAATATCTGCTTCTAAATCCAAAACGCAGCTCTCTAACAGAACGGTTGTCAATGTGTGCACTCAACTTCCAGAGTTAAACCCGTGTGTGGATTCAGCAGTCTGCAAACACTTTCTCTGCAGAGTCCCAAAACAGGCGTTTTCAGCCCATTACCGGCATATGGAAGAAACAGCAGTAAGCACAGGGAAATATCTGCTTCTAAATCCAAAACGCAGCTCTCTAACAGAACGGTTGTCAATGTGTGCAC
Organism: Aotus nancymaae; assembly: GCF_030222135.1. Lineage (NCBI taxonomy): Eukaryota > Metazoa > Chordata > Mammalia > Primates > Aotidae > Aotus > Aotus nancymaae. The sequence goes on from NW_026989077.1 coordinate 29,949, forward strand.
TCAACTTCCAGAGTTAAACCCGTGTGTGGATTCAGCAGTCTGCAAACACTTTCTCTGCAGAGTCCCAAAACAGGCGTTTTCAGCCCATTACCGGCATATGGAAGAAACAGCAGTAAGCACAGGGAAATATCTGCTTCTAAATCCAAAACGCAGCTATCTAACAGAACGGTTGTCAATGTGTGCACTCAACTTCCAGAGTTAAACCCGTGTGTGGATTCAGCAGTCTGCAAACACTTTCTCTGCAGAGTCCCAAAACAGGCGTTTTCAGCCCATTACCGGCATATGGAAGAAACAGCAGTAAGCACAGGGAAATATCTGCTTCTAAATCCAAAACGCAGCTCTCTAACAGAACGGTTGTCAATGTGTGCACTCAACTTCCAGAGTTAAACCCGTGTGTGGATTCAGCAGTCTGCAAACACTTTCTCTGCAGAGTCCCAAAACAGGCGTTTTCAGCCCATTACCGGCATATGGAAGAAACAGCAGTAAGCACAGGGAAATATCTGCTTCTAAATCCAAAACGCAGCTATCTAACAGAACGGTTGTCAATGTGTGCACTCAACTTCCAGAGTTAAACCCGTGTGTGGATTCAGCAGTCTGCAAACACTTTCTCTGCAGAGTCCCAAAACAGGCGTTTTCAGCCCATTACCGGCATATGGAAGAAACAGCAGTAAGCACAGGGAAATATCTGCTTCTAAATCCAAAACGCAGCTATCTAACAGAACGGTTGTCAATGTGTGCACTCAACTTCCAGAGTTAAACCCGTGTGTGGATTCAGCAGTCTGCAAACACTTTCTCTGCAGAGTCCCAAAACAGGCGTTTTCAGCCCATTACCGGCATATGGAAGAAACAGCAGTAAGCACAGGGAAATATCTGCTTCTAAATCCAAAACGCAGCTATCTAACAGAACGGTTGTCAATGTGTGCACTCAACTTCCAGAGTTAAACCCGTGTGTGGATTCAGCAGTCTGCAAACACTTTCTGTGCAGAGTCTCAAAACAGGCCTTTCCGGCCCAGTACCGGCCTATATAAGAAAGAGCATTAAGACTGCGTCTAAAACTCAGAAGAAACGTTTCTTTCAAACTGCTCGGCCTTGTGTTCTTTGGCCTAAGGGAGTTGAATCTATGTTTAGATTCAGCGAGATAGAAACACGTTTATTCTAGGAGCTGTCTTTGGATATTCCAGATTGAATGGGAGTATATGCTGTAAAGAGAAATATCTGTTTCTAAAACCAAAATGGATCTATCTAGCAGAGTGGTTGTGAATGTGTGCCTTCGGCTTAAAGAGGTAAACTGCTCTTCTCATGCAGCACTTTAGAAACCCTTTCTATGCAAATTCTCATACCGACCTTTCCAGCAAAACACCAGCCTATAGGAAATAGCAGTAAGACTGCATCTTTAACATGGAGGAAACTGTTTTCAAACTGCTCTGCTGTGTGTTCATTCATATAAGAGACTTGAATATATGTTCAGATTCAGCTAGTTAGCAACACGTTTCTTCCAGGAGCTGTGTTTGCCTATTCCAGAGTATACTGGAGTATAAGATGTAAAGACAAATGTCTCGTTCCAAAAGAAAAACGGATGATCTAATGGAATGGTTGTCAATGTGTGCATTCAACTTACTGAGCTAAACTGCTGTTTGTATGCAGCAGTTTAGAAAACATTTCTGTGTAGATTCTCAAACAGACATTTCCAGCAAAATACCGGCCTATAAGAAATAGCAGTAAGACTGCGTCTAAAACTCAGAGGGAACGTTTCTTTCAAACTGCTCTGCAGTGTGTTCGTTCACCAAAGGTCGTTGAATCTATGTTTGGATTCAGCGAGTTTGAAACACGTTTATTCTAGGAGCTGCATTTCGATATTCCAGAGTGTATGGGAGTAAATGCTGTAAAGAGAAATATCTGTTTCTAAAACCAAAACGGAGCTATCTAACAGAATGGCTGTGAATGTGTGCATTCAACTTAAAGGGTTAATCTGCTCTTCTTAGGCAGCAGTTTAGAAACCCTTTATATGCAAATTCTAAAATCAACATTTGCAGCAAAACACCAGCCTAAAAGAAGTAGCAGTAAGACTGCATCTATAACATAGAAGAAACGTTTTCTTCAAAATGCTCTGCTCTGTGTTCATTCACCTAAGAGTCTTGAGTATATGTTCAGATTCAGCGAGTAAGAAACACGTTTCTTCCAGGAGCTGCATTTGCATATTCCAGAGTGTACTGGAGTATAAGGTTTAAAGTGAAATATCTGGTTCTAAAACAAACACGGAGCCATCTAACAGAATGGTTGTCACTGTGTGCATTCAGCTTATTGAGATAAACTGTTGTTTCTATGCAGCAGTTTAGAAAAGATTTTTGTGCAGATTCTAAAACAGACATTCCCAGCAAAATACCGGCCTCTAAGAAATAGCAATAAGACTGCGTCTAAAACTCAAATAAAACGTTTCTTTCAAACTGCTGTGCTGTGTGTTCGTTCACCTAAGGGAGTTGAATCTATGTTTAGATTCAGCGACTTAGAAACACGTCTATTCTGGGAGCTGCGTTTGGCTATTCCAGAATGAATGGGAGTATATGCTGTAACTAGAAACACAGGCTTCTAAAACCAAAACGGAGCTAGCTAACAGAATGATTGTGAATGAGGGCATTCAACTTAACGAATTAAACTGCTCCACTTAAGCAGCAGTTTACAAACCATTTATATGGAAATTCTAAAACCAACATTTCCAGGAAAACACCAGCCTAAAAGCAATAGCAGTAACAGTGCATCTATAACATGGAAGAAATGTTTTTCTCAAACTCCTCTGCTGTGTGTTCATTCACCTAAGAGACTTCAATATATGCACAGATTCAGCGAGTTACAAACACGTTTCTTCCAGGAGCTGCGTATGCATATATCAGAGTGTACTGGGGTACAAGATGTAAAGAGAAATATCTGATTATACTTAGAAACCCGTTTCTTTTAGGAGCTGCGTTTGGATATTCCAGAGTGAATGAGAGTATATGCTGCAAAGAGAAATAACTGCTTCTAAAACCAAAAGGCAGCTATCCAACTGAATGGTTGTCAATGTGTGCACTCAACGTCCAGAGTTAAACCCGTGTGTGGATTCAGCAGTCTGCAAACACTTTCTCTGCAGAGTCCCAAAAGAGGCGTTTTCAGCCCATTACCGGCATATGGAAGAAACAGCAGTAAGCACAGGGAAATATCTGCTTCTAAATCCAAAACGCAGCTATCTAACAGAACGGTTGTCAATGTGTGCACTCAACTTCCAGAGTTAAACCCGTGTGTGGATTCAGCAGTCTGCAAACACTTTCTCTGCAGAGTCCCAAAACAGGCGTTTTCAGCCCATTACCGGCATATGGAAGAAACAGCAGTAAGCACAGGGAAATATCTGCTTCTAAATCCAAAACGCAGCTCTCTAACAGAACGGTTGTCAATGTGTGCACTCAACTTCCAGAGTTAAACCCGTGTGTGGATTCACCAGTCTGCAAACACTTTCTCTGCAGAGTCCCAAAACAGGCGTTTTCAGCCCATTACCGGCATATGGAAGAAACAGCAGTAAGCACAGGGAAATATCTGCTTCTAAATCCAAAACGCAGCTATCTAACAGAACGGCTGTCAATGTGTGCACTCAACTTCCAGAGTTAAACCCGTGTGTGGATTCAGCAGTCTGCAAACACTTTCTCTGCAGAGTCCCAAAACAGGCGTTTTCAGCCCATTACCGGCATATGGAAGAAACAGCAGTAAGCACAGGGAAATATCTGCTTCTAAATCCAAAACGCAGCTATCTAACAGAACGGTTGTCAATGTGTGCACTCAACTTCCAGAGTTAAACCCGTGTGTGGATTCAGCAGTCTGCAAACACTTTCTCTGCAGAGTCCCAAAACAGGCGTTTTCAGCCCATTACCGGCATATGGAAGAAACAGCAGTAAGCACAGGGAAATATCTGCTTCTAAATCCAAAACGCAGCTATCTAACAGAACGGTTGTCAATGTGTGCACTCAACTTCCAGAGTTAAACCCGTGTGTGGATTCAGCAGTCTGCAAACACTTTCTCTGCAGAGTCCCAAAACAGGCGTTTTCAGCCCATTACCGGCATATGGAAGAAACAGCAGTAAGCACAGGGAAATATCTGCTTCTAAATCCAAAACGCAGCTATCTAACAGAACGGTTGTCAATGTGTGCACTCAACTTCCAGAGTTAAACCCGTGTGTGGATTCAGCAGTCTGCAAACACTTTCTCTGCAGAGTCCCAAAACAGGCGTTTTCAGCCCATTACCGGCATATGGAAGAAACAGCAGTAAGCACAGGGAAATATCTGCTTCTAAATCCAAAACGCAGCTATCTAACAGAACGGTTGTCAATGTGTGCACTCAACTTCCAGAGTTAAACCCGTGTGTGGATTCAGCAGTCTGCAAACACTTTCTGTGCAGAGTCTCAAAACAGGCCTTTCCGGCCCAGTACCGGCCTATATAAGAAAGAGCATTAAGACTGCGTCTAAAACTCAGAAGAAACGTTTCTTTCAAACTGCTCGGCCTTGTGTTCTTTGGCCTAAGGGAGTTGAATCTATGTTTAGATTCAGCGAGATAGAAACACGTTTATTCTAGGAGCTGTCTTTGGATATTCCAGATTGAATGGGAATATATGCTGTAAAGAGAAATATCTGTTTCTAAAACCAAAATGGATCTATCTAGCAGAGTGGTTGTGAATGTGTGCCTTCGGCTTAAAGAGGTAAACTGCTCTTCTCATGCAGCACTTTAGAAACCCTTTCTATGCAAATTCTCATACCACCTTTCCAGCAAAACACCAGCCTATAGGAAATAGCAGTAAGACTGCATCTTTAACATGGAGGAAACTGTTTTCAAACTGCTCTGCTGTGTGTTCATTCATATAAGAGACTTGAATATATGTTCAGATTCAGCTAGTTAGCAACACGTTTCTTCCAGGAGCTGTGTTTGCCTATTCCAGAGTATACTGGAGTATAAGATGTAAAGACAAATGTCTCGTTCCAAAAGAAAAACGGATGATCTAATGGAATGGTTGTCAATGTGTGCATTCAACTTACTGAGCTAAACTGCTGTTTGTATGCAGCAGTTTAGAAAACATTTCTGTGTAGATTCTCAAACAGACATTTCCAGCAAAATACCGGCCTATAAGAAATAGCAGTAAGACTGCGTCTAAAACTCAGAGGGAACGTTTCTTTCAAACTGCTCTGCAGTGTGTTCGTTCACCAAAGGTCGTTGAATCTATGTTTGGATTCAGCGAGTTTGAAACACGTTTATTCTAGGAGCTGCATTTCGATATTCCAGAGTGTATGGGAGTAAATGCTGTAAAGAGAAATATCTGTTTCTAAAACCAAAACGGAGCTATCTAACAGAATGGCTGTGAATGTGTGCATTCAACTTAAAGGGTTAATCTGCTCTTCTTAGGCAGCAGTTTAGAAACCCTTTATATGCAAATTCTAAAATCAACATTTGCAGCAAAACACCAGCCTAAAAGAAGTAGCAGTAAGACTGCATCTATAACATAGAAGAAACGTTTTCTTCAAAATGCTCTGCTCTGTGTTCATTCACCTAAGAGTCTTGAGTATATGTTCAGATTCAGCGAGTAAGAAACACGTTTCTTCCAGGAGCTGCATTTGCATATTCCAGAGTGTACTGGAGTATAAGGTTTAAAGTGAAATATCTGGTTCTAAAACAAACACGGAGCCATCTAACAGAATGGTTGTCACTGTGTGCATTCAGCTTATTGAGATAAACTGTTGTTTCTATGCAGCAGTTTAGAAAAGATTTTTGTGCAGATTCTAAAACAGACATTCCCAGCAAAATACCGGCCTCTAAGAAATAGCAATAAGACTGCGTCTAAAACTCAAATAAAACGTTTCTTTCAAACTGCTGTGCTGTGTGTTCGTTCACCTAAGGGAGTTGAATCTATGTTTAGATTCAGCGACTTAGAAACACGTCTATTCTGGGAGCTGCGTTTGGCTATTCCAGAATGAATGGGAGTATATGCTGTAACTAGAAACACAGGCTTCTAAAACCAAAACGGAGCTAGCTAACAGAATGATTGTGAATGAGGGCATTCAACTTAACGAATTAAACTGCTCCACTTAAGCAGCAGTTTACAAACCATTTATATGGAAATTCTAAAACCAACATTTCCAGGAAAACACCAGCCTAAAAGCAATAGCAGTAACAGTGCATCTATAACATGGAAGAAATGTTTTTCTCAAACTCCTCTGCTGTGTGTTCATTCACCTAAGAGACTTCAATATATGCACAGATTCAGCGAGTTACAAACACGTTTCTTCCAGGAGCTGCGTATGCATATATCAGAGTGTACTGGGGTACAAGATGTAAAGAGAAATATCTGATTATACTTAGAAACCCGTTTCTTTTAGGAGCTGCGTTTGGATATTCCAGAGTGAATGAGAGTATATGCTGTAAAGAGAAATAACTGCTTCTAAAACCAAAAGGCAGCTATCCAACTGAATGGTTGTCAATGTGTGCACTCAACGTCCAGAGTTAAACCCGTGTGTGGATTCAGCAGTCTGCAAACACTTTCTCTGCAGAGTCCCAAAAGAGGCGTTTTCAGCCCATTACCGGCATATGGAAGAAACAGCAGTAAGCACAGGGAAATATCTGCTTCTAAATCCAAAACGCAGCTATCTAACAGAACGGTTGTCAATGTGTGCACTCAACTTCCAGAGTTAAACCCGTGTGTGGATTCAGCAGTCTGCAAACACTTTCTCTGCAGAGTCCCAAAACAGGCGTTTTCAGCCCATTACCGGCATATGGAAGAAACAGCAGTAAGCACAGGGAAATATCTGCTTCTAAATCCAAAACGCAGCTATCTAACAGAACGGTTGTCAATGTGTGCACTCAACTTCCAGAGTTAAACCCGTGTGTGGATTCAGCAGTCTGCAAACACTTTCTCTGCAGAGTCCCAAAACAGGCGTTTTCAGCCCATTACCGGCATATGGAAGAAACAGCAGTAAGCACAGGGAAATATCTGCTTCTAAATCCAAATCGCTGCTATCTAACAGAACGGTTGTCAATGTGTGCACTCAACTTCCAGAGTTAAACCCGTGTGTGGATTCAGCAGTCTGCAAACACTTTCTCTGCAGAGTCCCAAAACAGGCGTTTTCAGCCCATTACCGGCATATGGAAGAAACAGCAGTAAGCACAGGGAAATATCTGCTTCTAAATCCAAAACGCAGCTATCTAACAGAACGGTTGTCAATGTGTGCACTCAACTTCCAGAGTTAAACCCGTGTGTGGATTCAGCAGTCTGCAAACACTTTCTCTGCAGAGTCCCAAAACAGGCGTTTTCAGCCCATTACCGGCATATGGAAGAAACAGCAGTAAGCACAGGGAAATATCTGCTTCTAAATCCAAAACGCAGCTCTCTAACAGAACGGTTGTCAATGTGTGCACTCAACTTCCAGAGTTAAACCCGTGTGTGGATTCAGCAGTCTGCAAACACTTTCTCTGCAGAGTCCCAAAACAGGCGTTTTCAGCCCATTACCGGCATATGGAAGAAACAGCAGTAAGCACAGGGAAATATCTGCTTCTAAATCCAAAACGCAGCTATCTAACAGAACGGTTGTCAATGTGTGCACTCAACTTCCAGAGTTAAACCCGTGTGTGGATTCAGCAGTCTGCAAACACTTTCTCTGCAGAGTCCCAAAACAGGCGTTTTCAGCCCATTACCGGCATATGGAAGAAACAGCAGTAAGCACAGGGAAATATCTGCTTCTAAATCCAAAACGCAGCTATCTAACAGAACGGTTGTCAATGTGTGCACTCAACTTCCAGAGTTAAACCCGTGTGTGGATTCAGCAGTCTGCAAACACTTTCTGTGCAGAGTCTCAAAACAGGCCTTTCCGGCCCAGTACCGGCCTATATAAGAAAGAGCATTAAGACTGCGTCTAAAACTCAGAAGAAACGTTTCTTTCAAACTGCTCGGCCTTGTGTTCTTTGGCCTAAGGGAGTTGAATCTATGTTTAGATTCAGCGAGATAGAAACACGTTTATTCTAGGAGCTGTCTTTGGATATTCCAGATTGAATGGGAGTATATGCTGTAAAGAGAAATATCTGTTTCTAAAACCAAAATGGATCTATCTAGCAGAGTGGTTGTGAATGTGTGCCTTCGGCTTAAAGAGGTAAACTGCTCTTCTCATGCAGCACTTTAGAAACCCTTTCTATGCAAATTCTCATACCGACCTTTCCAGCAAAACACCAGCCTATAGGAAATAGCAGTAAGACTGCATCTTTAACATGGAGGAAACTGTTTTCAAACTGCTCTGCTGTGTGTTCATTCATATAAGAGACTTGAATATATGTTCAGATTCAGCTAGTTAGCAACACGTTTCTTCCAGGAGCTGTGTTTGCCTATTCCAGAGTATACTGGAGTATAAGATGTAAAGACAAATGTCTCGTTCCAAAAGAAAAACGGATGATCTAATGGAATGGTTGTCAATGTGTGCATTCAACTTACTGAGCTAAACTGCTGTTTGTATGCAGCAGTTTAGAAAACATTTCTGTGTAGATTCTCAAACAGACATTTCCAGCAAAATACCGGCCTATAAGAAATAGCAGTAAGACTGCGTCTAAAACTCAGAGGGAACGTTTCTTTCAAACTGCTCTGCAGTGTGTTCGTTCACCAAAGGTCGTTGAATCTATGTTTGGATTCAGCGAGTTTGAAACACGTTTATTCTAGGAGCTGCATTTCGATATTCCAGAGTGTATGGGAGTAAATGCTGTAAAGAGAAATATCTGTTTCTAAAACCAAAACGGAGCTATCTAACAGAATGGCTGTGAATGTGTGCATTCAACTTAAAGGGTTAATCTGCTCTTCTTAGGCAGCAGTTTAGAAACCCTTTATATGCAAATTCTAAAATCAACATTTGCAGCAAAACACCAGCCTAAAAGAAGTAGCAGTAAGACTGCATCTATAACATAGAAGAAACGTTTTCTTCAAAATGCTCTGCTCTGTGTTCATTCACCTAAGAGTCTTGAGTATATGTTCAGATTCAGCGAGTAAGAAACACGTTTCTTCCAGGAGCTGCATTTGCATATTCCAGAGTGTACTGGAGTATAAGGTTTAAAGTGAAATATCTGGTTCTAAAACAAACACGGAGCCATCTAACAGAATGGTTGTCACTGTGTGCATTCAGCTTATTGAGATAAACTGTTGTTTCTATGCAGCAGTTTAGAAAAGATTTTTGTGCAGATTCTAAAACAGACATTCCCAGCAAAATACCGGCCTCTAAGAAATAGCAATAAGACTGCGTCTAAAACTCAAATAAAACGTTTCTTTCAAACTGCTGTGCTGTGTGTTCGTTCACCTAAGGGAGTTGAATCTATGTTTAGATTCAGCGACTTAGAAACACGTCTATTCTGGGAGCTGCGTTTGGCTATTCCAGAATGAATGGGAGTATATGCTGTAACTAGAAACACAGGCTTCTAAAACCAAAACGGAGCTAGCTAACAGAATGATTGTGAATGAGGGCATTCAACTTAACGAATTAAACTGCTCCACTTAAGCAGCAGTTTACAAACCATTTATATGGAAATTCTAAAACCAACATTTCCAGGAAAACACCAGCCTAAAAGCAATAGCAGTAACAGTGCATCTATAACATGGAAGAAATGTTTTTCTCAAACTCCTCTGCTGTGTGTTCATTCACCTAAGAGACTTCAATATATGCACAGATTCAGCGAGTTACAAACACGTTTCTTCCAGGAGCTGCGTATGCATATATCAGAGTGTACTGGGGTACAAGATGTAAAGAGAAATATCTGATTATACTTAGAAACCCGTTTCTTTTAGGAGATGCGTTTGGATATTCCAGAGTGAATGAGAGTATATGCTGTAAAGAGAAATAACTGCTTCTAAAACCAAAAGGCAGCTATCCAACTGAATGGTTGTCAATGTGTGCACTCAACGTCCAGAGTTAAACCCGTGTGTGGATTCAGCAGTCTGCAAACACTTTCTCTGCAGAGTCCCAAAAGAGGCGTTTTCAGCCCATTACCGGCATATGGAAGAAACAGCAGTAAGCACAGGGAAATATCTGCTTCTAAATCCAAAACGCAGCTATCTAACAGAACGGTTGTCAATGTGTGCACTCAACTTCCAGAGTTAAACCCGTGTGTGGATTCAGCAGTCTGCAAACACTTTCTCTGCAGAGTCCCAAAACAGGCGTTTTCAGCCCATTACCGGCATATGGAAGAAACAGCAGTAAGCACAGGGAAATATCTGCTTCTAAATCCAAAACGCAGCTATCTAACAGAACGGTTGTCAATGTGTGCACTCAACTTCCAGAGTTAAACCCGTGTGTGGATTCAGCAGTCTGCAGAGACTTTCTCTGCAGAGTCCCAAAACAGGCGTTTTCAGCCCATTACCGGCATATGGAAGAAACAGCAGTAAGCACAGGGAAATATCTGCTTCTAAATCCAAAACGCAGCTATCTAACAGAACGGTTGTCAATGTGTGCACTCAACTTCCAGAGTTAAACCCGTGTGTGGATTCAGCAGTCTGCAGAGACTTTCTCTGCAGAGTCCCAAAACAGGCGTTTTCAGCCCATTACCGGCATATGGAAGAAACAGCAGTAAGCACAGGGAAATATCTGCTTCTAAATCCAAAACGCAGCTATCTAACAGAACGGTTGTCAATGTGTGCACTCAACTTCCAGAGTTAAACCCGTGTGTGGATTCAGCAGTCTGCAAACAGTTTCTCTGCAGAGTCACAAAACAGGCGGTTTCAGCCCATTACCGGCATATGGAAGAAACAGCAGTAAGCACAGGGAAATATCTGCTTCTAAATCCAAAACGCAGCTATCTAACAGAACGGTTGTCAATGTGTGCACTCAACTTCCAGAGTTAAACCCGTGTGTGGATTCAGCAGTCTGCAAACACTTTCTCTGCAGAGTCCCAAAACAGGCGTTTTCAGCCCATTACCGGCATATGGAAGAAACAGCAGTAAGCACAGGGAAATATCTGCTTCTAAATCCAAAACGCAGCTATCTAACAGAACGGTTGTCAATGTGTGCACTCAACTTCCAGAGTTAAACCCGTGTGTGGATTCAGCAGTCTGCAGAGACTTTCTCTGCAGAGTCCCAAAACAGGCGTTTTCAGCCCATTACCGGCATATGGAAGAAACAGCAGTAAGCACAGGGAAATATCTGCTTCTAAATCCAAAACGCAGCTATCTAACAGAACGGTTGTGAATGTGTGCACTCAACTTCCAGAGTTAAACCCGTGTGTGGATTCAGCAGTCTGCAGAGACTTTCTCTGCAGAGTCCCAAAACAGGCGTTTTCAGCCCATTACCGGCATATGGAAGAAACAGCAGTAAGCACAGGGAAATATCTGCTTCTAAATCCAAAACGCAGCTATCTAACAGAACGGTTGTCAATGTGTGCACTCAACTTCCAGAGTTAAACCCGTGTGTGGATTCAGCAGTCTGCAGAGACTTTCTCTGCAGACTCCCAAAACAGGCGTTTTCAGCCCATTACCGGCATATGGAAGAAACAGCAGTAAGCACAGGGAAATATCTGCTTCTAAATCCAAAACGCAGCTATCTAACAGAACGGTTGTCAATGTGTGCACTCAACTTCCAGAGTTAAACCCGTGTGTGGATTCAGCAGTCTGCAAACACTTTCTCTGCAGAGTCCCAAAACAGGCGTTTTCAGCCCATTACCGGCATATGGAAGAAACAGCAGTAAGCACAGGGAAATATCTGCTTCTAAATCCAAAACGGAGCTATCTAACAGAACGGTTGTCAATGTGTGCACTCAACTTCCAGAATTAAACCCGTGTGTGGGTTCAGCAGTCTGCAGAGACTTTCTCTGCAGAGTCCCAAAACAGGCATTTTCAGCCCATTACCGGCATATGGAAGAAACAGCAGTAAGCACAGGGAAATACCTGCTTCTAAATCCAAAACGCAGCTATCTAACAGAACGGTTGTCAATGTGTGCACTCAACTTCCAGAGTTAAACCCGTGTGTGGATTCAGCAGTCTGCAGAGACTTTCTCTGCAGAGTCCCAAAACAGGCGTTTTCAGCCCATTACCGGCATATGGAAGAAACAGCAGTAAGCACAGGGAAATATCTGCTTCTAAATCCAAAACGCAGCTATCTAACAGAACGGTTGTCAATGTGTGCACTCAACTTCCAGAGTTAAACCCGTATGTGGATTCAGCAGTCTGCAGAGACTCTCTCTGCAGAGTCCCAAAACAGGCGTTTTCAGCCCATTACCGGCATATGGAAGAAACAGCAGTAAGCACAGGGAAATATCTGCTTCTAAATCCAAAACGCAGCTATCTAACAGAACGGTTGTCAATGTGTGCACTCAACTTCCAGAGTTAAACCCGTGTGTGGATTCAGCAGTCTGCAAACACTTTCTCTGCAGAGTCCCAAAACAGGCGTTTTCAGCCCATTACCGGCATATGGAAGAAACAGCAGTAAGCACAGGGAAATATCTGCTTCTAAATCCAAAACGCAGCTATCTAACAGAACGGTTGTCAATGTGTGCACTCAACTTCCAGAGTTAAACCCGTGTGTGGATTCAGCAGTCTGCAGAGACTTTCTCTGCAGAGTCCCAAAACAGGCGTTTTTCAGCCCATTACCGGCATATGGAAGAAACAGCAGTAAGCACAGGGAAATATCTGCTTCTAAATCCAAAACGCAGCTATCTAACAGAACGGTTGTCAATGTGTGCACTCAACTTCCAGAGTTAAACCCGTGTGTGGATTCAGCAGTCTGCAGAGACTTTCTCTGCAGAGTCCCAAAACAGGCGTTTTCAGCCCATTACCGGCATATGGAAGAAACAGCAGTAAGCACAGGGAAATATCTGCTTCTAAATCCAAAACGCAGCTATCTAACAGAACGGTTGTCAATGTGTGCACTCAACTTCCAGAGTTAAACCCGTGTGTGGATTCAGCAGTCTGCAAACACTTTCTCTGCAGAGTCCCAAAACAGGCGTTTTCAGCCCATTACCGGCATATGGAAGAAACAGCAGTAAGCACAGGGAAATATCTGCTTCTAAATCCAAAACGCAGCTATCTAACAGAACGGTTGTCAATGTGTGCACTCAACTTCCAGAGTTAAACCCGTGTGTGGATTCAGCAGTCTGCAAACACTTTCTCTGCAGAGTCCCAAAACAGGCGTTTTCAGCCCATTACCGGCATATGGACGAAACAGCAGTAAGCACAGGGAAATATCTGCTTCTAAATCCAAAACGCAGCTATCTAACAGAACGGTTGTCAATGTGTGCACTCAACTTCCAGAGTTAAACCCGTGTGTGGATTCAGCAGTCTGCAAACACTTTCTCTGCAGAGTCCCAAAACAGGCGTTTTCAGCCCATTACCGGCATATGGACGAAACAGCAGTAAGCACAGGGAAATATCTGCTTCTAAATCCAAAACGCAGCTATCTAACAGAACGGTTGTCAATGTGTGCACTCAACTTCCAGAGTTAAACCCGTGTGTGGATTCAGCAGTCTGCAAACACTTTCTGTGCAGAGTCTGAAAACAGGCCTTTCCGGCCCAGTACCGGCATATATAAGAAAGAGCATTAAGACTGCGTCTAAAACTCAGAAGAAACGTTTATTTCAACCTGCTCGGCCGTGTGTTCTCTGACCTAAGGGAGTTTAATCTATGTTTAGATTCAGCGAGATAGAAACACGTTTATTCTAGGAGCTGTCTTTGGATATTCCGGAATGAATGGGAGTATATGCTGTAAAGAGAAATATCTGTTTCTAAAACCAAAATGGATCTATCTAGCAGAGTGGTTGTGAATGTGTGCCTTTGGCTTAAAGAGGTAAACTGCTCTTCTCATGCAGCACTTTAGAAACCCTTTATATGCAAATTCTCATACAGGCCTTTCCAGCAAAACACCAGCCTAAAGGAAATAGCAGTAAGACTGCATCTTTAACATGGATGAAACTGTTTTCAAACTGCTCTGCTGTGTGTTCATTCGTATAAGAGGCTTGAATATATGTTCAGATTCAGCTAATTAGCAACACGTTTCTTCCAGGAGCTGTGTTTGCCTATTCCAGAGTATACTGGAGTATAAGATGTAAAGACAAATGTCTCGTTCCAAAAGAAAAACGGATGATCTAATGGAATGGTTGTCAATGTGTGCATTCAACTTACTGAGCTAAACTGCTGTTTGTATGCAGCAGTTTAGAAAACATTTCTGTGTAGATTCTCAAACAGACATTTCCAGCAAAATACCGGCCTATAAGAAATAGCAGTAAGACTGCGTCTAAAACTCAGAGGGAACGTTTCTTTCAAACTGCTCTGCAGTGTGTTCGTTCACCAAAGGTCGTTGAATCTATGTTTGGATTCAGCGAGTTTGAAACACGTTTATTCTAGGAGCTGCATTTCGATATTCCAGAGTGTATGGGAGTAAATGCTGTAAAGAGAAATATCTGTTTCTAAAACCAAAACGGAGCTATCTAACAGAATGGTTGTGAATGTGTGCATTCAACTTAAAGGGTTAATCTGCTCTTCTTAGGCAGCAGTTTAGAAACCCTTTATATGCAAATTCTAAAATCAACATTTGCAGCAAAACACCAGCCTAAAAGAAGTAGCAGTAAGACTGCATCTATAACATAGAAGAAACGTTTTCTTCAAAATGCTCTGCTCTGTGTTCATTCAACTAAGAGTCTTGAGTATATGTTCAGATTCAGCGAGTAAGAAACACGTTTCTTCCAGGAGCTGCATTTGCATATTCCAGAGTGTACTGGAGTATAAGGTTTAAAGTGAAATATCTGGTTCTAAAACAAACACGGAGCCATCTAACAGAATGGTTGTCACTGTGTGCATTCAGCTTATTGAGATAAACTGTTGTTTCTATGCAGCAGTTTAGAAAAGATTTTTGTGCAGATTCTAAAACAGACATTCCCAGCAAAATACCGGCCTCTAAGAAATAGCAATAAGACTGCGTCTAAAACTCAAATAAAACGTTTCTTTCAAACTGCTGTGCTGTGTGTTCGTTCACCTAAGGGAGTTGAATCTATGTTTAGATTCAGCGACTTAGAAACACGTCTATTCTGGGAGCTGCGTTTGGCTATTCCAGAATGAATGGGAGTATATGCTGTAACTAGAAACACAGGCTTCTAAAACCAAAACGGAGCTAGCTAACAGAATGATTGTGAATGAGGGCATTCAACTTAACGAATTAAACTGCTCCACTTAAGCAGCAGTTTACAAACCATTTATATGGAAATTCTAAAACCAACATTTCCAGGAAAACACCAGCCTAAAAGCAATAGCAGTAACAGTGCATCTATAACATGGAAGAAATGTTTTTCTCAAACTCCTCTGCTGTGTGTTCATTCACCTAAGAGACTTCAATATATGCACAGATTCAGCGAGTTACAAACACGTTTCTTCCAGGAGCTGCGTATGCATATATCAGAGTGTACTGGGGTACAAGATGTAAAGAGAAATATCTGATTATACTTAGAAACCCGTTTCTTTTAGGAGCTGCGTTTGGATATTCCAGAGTGAATGAGAGTATATGCTGTAAAGAGAAATAACTGCTTCTAAAACCAAAAGGCAGCTATCCAACTGAATGGTTGTCAATGTGTGCACTCAACGTCCAGAGTTAAACCCGTGTGTGGATTCAGCAGTCTGCAAACACTTTCTCTGCAGAGTCCCAAAAGAGGCGTTTTCAGCCCATTACCGGCATATGGAAGAAACAGCAGTAAGCACAGGGAAATATCTGCTTCTAAATCCAAAACGCAGCTATCTAACAGAACGGTTGTCAATGTGTGCACTCAACTTCCAGAGTTAAACCCGTGTGTGGATTCAGCAGTCTGCAAACACTTTCTCTGCAGAGTCCCAAAACAGGCGTTTTCAGCCCATTACCGGCATATGGAAGAAACAGCAGTAAGCACAGGGAAATATCTGCTTCTAAATCCAAAACGCAGCTATCTAACAGAACGGTTGTCAATGTGTGCACTCAACTTCCAGAGTTAAACCCGTGTGTGGATTCAGCAGTCTGCAAACACTTTCTCTGCAGAGTCCCAAAACAGGCGTTTTCAGCCCATTACCGGCATATGGAAGAAACAGCAGTAAGCACAGGGAAATATCTGCTTCTAAATCCAAATCGCTGCTATCTAACAGAACGGTTGTCAATGTGTGCACTCAACTTCCAGAGTTAAACCCGTGTGTGGATTCAGCAGTCTGCAAACACTTTCTCTGCAGAGTCCCAAAACAGGCGTTTTCAGCCCATTACCGGCATATGGAAGAAACAGCAGTAAGCACAGGGAAATATCTGCTTCTAAATCCAAAACGCAGCTATCTAACAGAACGGTTGTCAATGTGTGCACTCAACTTCCAGACTTAAACCCGTGTGTGGATTCAGCAGTCTGCAAACACTTTCTCTGCAGAGTCCCAAAACAGGCGTTTTCAGCCCATTACCGGCATATGGAAGAAACAGCAGTAAGCACAGGGAAATATCTGCTTCTAAATCCAAAACGCAGCTATCTAACAGAACGGTTGTCAATGTGTGCACTCAACTTCCAGAGTTAAACCCGTGTGTGGATTCAGCAGTCTGCAAACACTTTCTCTGCAGAGTCCCAAAACAGGCGTTTTCAGCCCATTACCGGCATATGGAAGAAACAGCAGTAAGCACAGGGAAATATCTGCTTCTAAATCCAAAACGCAGCTCTCTAACAGAACGGTTGTCAATGTGTGCACTCAACTTCCAGAGTTAAACCCGTGTGTGGATTCAGCAGTCTGCAAACACTTTCTCTGCAGAGTCCCAAAACAGGCGTTTTCAGCCCATTACCGGCATATGGAAGAAACAGCAGTAAGCACAGGGAAATATCTGCTTCTAAATCCAAAACGCAGCTATCTAACAGAACGGCTGTCAATGTGTGCACTCAACTTCCAGAGTTAAACCCGTGTGTGGATTCAGCAGTCTGCAAACACTTTCTCTGCAGAGTCCCAAAACAGGCGTTTTCAGCCCATTACCGGCATATGGAAGAAACAGCAGTAAGCACAGGGAAATATCTGCTTCTAAATCCAAAACGCAGCTATCTAACAGAACGGTTGTCAATGTGTGCACTCAACTTCCAGAGTTAAACCCGTGTGTGGATTCAGCAGTCTGCAAACACTTTCTCTGCAGAGTCCCAAAACAGGCGTTTTCAGCCCATTACCGGCATATGGAAGAAACAGCAGTAAGCACAGGGAAATATCTGCTTCTAAATCCAAAACGCAGCTATCTAACAGAACGGTTGTCAATGTGTGCACTCAACTTCCAGAGTTAAACCCGTGTGTGGATTCAGCAGTCTGCAAACACTTTCTCTGCAGAGTCCCAAAACAGGCGTTTTCAGCCCATTACCGGCATATGGAAGAAACAGCAGTAAGCACAGGGAAATATCTGCTTCTAAATCCAAAACGCAGCTATCTAACAGAACGGTTGTCAATGTGTGCACTCAACTTCCAGAGTTAAACCCGTGTGTGGATTCAGCAGTCTGCAAACACTTTCTGTGCAGAGTCTCAAAACAGGCCTTTCCGGCCCAGTACCGGCCTATATAAGAAAGAGCATTAAGACTGCGTCTAAAACTCAGAAGAAACGTTTCTTTCAAACTGCTCGGCCTTGTGTTCTTTGGCCTAAGGGAGTTGAATCTATGTTTAGATTCAGCGAGATAGAAACACGTTTATTCTAGGAGCTGTCTTTGGATATTCCAGATTGAATGGGAGTATATGCTGTAAAGAGAAATATCTGTTTCTAAAACCAAAATGGATCTATCTAGCAGAGTGGTTGTGAATGTGTGCCTTCGGCTTAAAGAGGTAAACTGCTCTTCTCATGCAGCACTTTAGAAACCCTTTCTATGCAAATTCTCATACCGACCTTTCCAGCAAAACACCAGCCTATAGGAAATAGCAGTAAGACTGCATCTTTAACATGGAGGAAACTGTTTTCAAACTGCTCTGCTGTGTGTTCATTCATATAAGAGACTTGAATATATGTTCAGATTCAGCTAGTTAGCAACACGTTTCTTCCAGGAGCTGTGTTTGCCTATTCCAGAGTATACTGGAGTATAAGATGTAAAGACAAATGTCTCGTTCCAAAAGAAAAACGGATGATCTAATGGAATGGTTGTCAATGTGTGCATTCAACTTACTGAGCTAAACTGCTGTTTGTATGCAGCAGTTTAGAAAACATTTCTGTGTAGATTCTCAAACAGACATTTCCAGCAAAATACCGGCCTATAAGAAATAGCAGTAAGACTGCGTCTAAAACTCAGAGGGAACGTTTCTTTCAAACTGCTCTGCAGTGTGTTCGTTCACCAAAGGTCGTTGAATCTATGTTTGGATTCAGCGAGTTTGAAACACGTTTATTCTAGGAGCTGCATTTCGATATTCCAGAGTGTATGGGAGTAAATGCTGTAAAGAGAAATATCTGTTTCTAAAACCAAAACGGAGCTATCTAACAGAATGGCTGTGAATGTGTGCATTCAACTTAAAGGGTTAATCTGCTCTTCTTAGGCAGCAGTTTAGAAACCCTTTATATGCAAATTCTAAAATCAACATTTGCAGCAAAACACCAGCCTAAAAGAAGTAGCAGTAAGACTGCATCTATAACATAGAAGAAACGTTTTCTTCAAAATGCTCTGCTCTGTGTTCATTCACCTAAGAGTCTTGAGTATATGTTCAGATTCAGCGAGTAAGAAACACGTTTCTTCCAGGAGCTGCATTTGCATATTCCAGAGTGTACTGGAGTATAAGGTTTAAAGTGAAATATCTGGTTCTAAAACAAACACGGAGCCATCTAACAGAATGGTTGTCACTGTGTGCATTCAGCTTATTGAGATAAACTGTTGTTTCTATGCAGCAGTTTAGAAAAGATTTTTGTGCAGATTCTAAAACAGACATTCCCAGCAAAATACCGGCCTCTAAGAAATAGCAATAAGACTGCGTCTAAAACTCAAATAAAACGTTTCTTTCAAACTGCTGTGCTGTGTGTTCGTTCACCTAAGGGAGTTGAATCTATGTTTAGATTCAGCGACTTAGAAACACGTCTATTCTGGGAGCTGCGTTTGGCTATTCCAGAATGAATGGGAGTATATGCTGTAACTAGAAACACAGGCTTCTAAAACCAAAACGGAGCTAGCTAACAGAATGATTGTGAATGAGGGCATTCAACTTAACGAATTAAACTGCTCCACTTAAGCAGCAGTTTACAAACCATTTATATGGAAATTCTAAAACCAACATTTCCAGGAAAACACCAGCCTAAAAGCAATAGCAGTAACAGTGCATCTATAACATGGAAGAAATGTTTTTCTCAAACTCCTCTGCTGTGTGTTCATTCACCTAAGAGACTTCAATATATGCACAGATTCAGCGAGTTACAAACACGTTTCTTCCAGGAGCTGCGTATGCATATATCAGAGTGTACTGGGGTACAAGATGTAAAGAGAAATATCTGATTATACTTAGAAACCCGTTTCTTTTAGGAGCTGCGTTTGGATATTCCAGAGTGAATGAGAGTATATGCTGTAAAGAGAAATAACTGCTTCTAAAACCAAAAGGCAGCTATCCAACTGAATGGTTGTCAATGTGTGCACTCAACGTCCAGAGTTAAAC
This sequence comes from Aotus nancymaae, assembly GCF_030222135.1. Taxonomy (NCBI): domain Eukaryota; kingdom Metazoa; phylum Chordata; class Mammalia; order Primates; family Aotidae; genus Aotus; species Aotus nancymaae. The sequence goes on from NW_026989077.1 coordinate 49,543, forward strand.
CCGTGTGTGGATTCAGCAGTCTGCAAACACTTTCTCTGCAGAGTCCCAAAAGAGGCGTTTTCAGCCCATTACCGGCATATGGAAGAAACAGCAGTAAGCACAGGGAAATATCTGCTTCTAAATCCAAAACGCAGCTATCTAACAGAACGGTTGTCAATGTGTGCACTCAACTTCCAGAGTTAAACCCGTGTGTGGATTCAGCAGTCTGCAAACACTTTCTCTGCAGAGTCCCAAAACAGGCGTTTTCAGCCCATTACCGGCATATGGAAGAAACAGCAGTAAGCACAGGGAAATATCTGCTTCTAAATCCAAAACGCAGCTATCTAACAGAACGGTTGTCAATGTGTGCACTCAACTTCCAGAGTTAAACTCGTGTGTGGATTCAGCAGCCTGCAGAGACTTTCTCTGCAGAGTCCCAAAACAGGCGTTTTCAGCCCATTACCGGCATATGGAAGAAACAGCAGTAAGCACAGGGAAATATCTGCTTCTAAATCCAAAACGCAGCTATCTAACAGAACGGTTGTCAATGTGTGCACTCAACTTCCAGAGTTAAACCCGTGTGTGGATTCAGCAGTCTGCAGAGACTTTCTCTGCAGAGTCCCAAAACAGGCGTTTTCAGCCCATTACCGGCATATGGAAGAAACAGCAGTAAGCACAGGGAAATATCTGCTTCTAAATCCAAAACGCAGCTATCTAACAGAACGGTTGTCAATGTGTGCACTCAACTTCCAGAGTTAAACCCGTGTGTGGATTCAGCAGTCTGCAAACACTTTCTCTGCAGAGTCCCAAAACAGGCGTTTTCAGCCCATTACCGGCATATGGAAGAAACAGCAGTAAGCACAGGGAAATATCTGCTTCTAAATCCAAAACGCAGCTATCTAACAGAACGGTTGTCAATGTGTGCACTCAACTTCCAGAGTCAAACCCGTGTGTGGATTCAGCAGTCTGCAGAGACTTTCTCTGCAGAGTCCCAAAACAGGCGTTTTCAGCCCATTACCGGCATATGGAAGAAACAGCAGTAAGCACAGGGAAATATCTGCTTCTAAATCCAAAACGCAGCTATCTAACAGAACGGTTGTCAATGTGTGCACTCAACTTCCAGAGTTAAACCCGTGTGTGGATTCAGCAGTCTGCAGAGACTTTCTCTGCAGAGTCCCAAAACAGGCGTTTTCAGCCCATTACCGGCATATGGAAGAAACAGCAGTAAGCACAGGGAAATATCTGCTTCTAAATCCAAAACGCAGCTATCTAACAGAACGGTTGTCAATGTGTGCACTCAACTTCCAGAGTTAAACCCGTGTGTGGATTCAGCAGTCTGCAGAGACTTTCTCTGCAGAGTCCCAAAACAGGCGTTTTCAGCCCATTACCGGCATATGGAAGAAACAGCAGTAAGCACAGGGAAATATCTGCTTCTAAATCCAAAACGCAGCTATCTAACAGAACGGTTGTCAATGTGTGCACTCAACTTCCAGAGTTAAACCCGTGTGTGGATTCAGCAGTCTGCAGAGACTTTCTCTGCAGAGTCCCAAAACAGGCGTTTTCAGCCCATTACCGGCATATGGAAGAAACAGCAGTAAGCACAGGGAAATATCTGCTTCTAAATCCAAAACGCAGCTATCTAACAGAACGGTTGTCAATGTGTGCACTCAACTTCCAGAGTTAAACCCGTGTGTGGATTCAGCAGTCTGCAAACACTTTCTCTGCAGAGTCCCAAAACAGGCGTTTTCAGCCCATTACCGGCATATGGAAGAAACAGCAGTAAGCACAGGGAAATATCTGCTTCTAAATCCAAAACGCAGCTATCTAACAGAACGGTTGTCAATGTGTGCACTCAACTTCCAGAGTTAAACCCGTGTGTGGATTCAGCAGTCTGCAGAGACTTTCTCTGCAGAGTCCCAAAACAGGCGTTTTCAGCCCATTACCGGCATATGGAAGAAACAGCAGTAAGCACAGGGAAATATCTGCTTCTAAATCCAAAATGCAGCTATCTAACAGAACGGTTGTCAATGTGTGCACTCAACTTCCAGAGTTAAACCCGTGTGGATTCAGCAGTCTGCAAACACTTTCTCTGCAGAGTCCCAAAACAGGCGTTTTCAGCCCATTACCGGCATATGGACGAAACAGCAGTAAGCACAGGGAAATATCTGCTTCTAAATCCAAAACGCAGCTATCTAACAGAACGGTTGTCAATGTGTGCACTCAACTTCCAGAGTTAAACCCGTGTGTGGATTCAGCAGTCTGCAAACACTTTCTCTGCAGAGTCCCAAAACAGGCGTTTTCAGCCCATTACCGGCATATGGAAGAAACAGCAGTAAGCACAGGGAAATATCTGCTTCTAAATCCAAAACGCAGCTATCTAACAGAACGGTTGTCAATGTGTGCACTCAACTTCCAGAGTTAAACCCGTGTGTGGATTCAGCAGTCTGCAAACACTTTCTGTGCAGAGTCTGAAAACAGGCCTTTCCGGCCCAGTACCGGCATATATAAGAAAGAGCATTAAGACTGCGTCTAAAACTCAGAAGAAACGTTTATTTCAACCTGCTCGGCCGTGTGTTCTCTGACCTAAGGGAGTTTAATCTATGTTTAGATTCAGCGAGATAGAAACACGTTTATTCTAGGAGCTGTCTTTGGATATTCCGGAATGAATGGGAGTATATGCTGTAAAGAGAAATATCTGTTTCTAAAACCAAAATGGATCTATCTAGCAGAGTGGTTGTGAATGTGTGCCTTTGGCTTAAAGAGGTAAACTGCTCTTCTCATGCAGCACTTTAGAAACCCTTTATATGCAAATTCTCATACAGGCCTTTCCAGCAAAACACCAGCCTAAAGGAAATAGCAGTAAGACTGCATCTTTAACATGGATGAAACTGTTTTCAAACTGCTCTGCTGTGTGTTCATTCGTATAAGAGGCTTGAATATATGTTCAGATTCAGCTAATTAGCAACACGTTTCTTCCAGGAGCTGTGTTTGCCTATTCCAGAGTATACTGGAGTATAAGATGTAAAGACAAATGTCTCGTTCCAAAAGAAAAACGGATGATCTAATGGAATGGTTGTCAATGTGTGCATTCAACTTACTGAGCTAAACTGCTGTTTGTATGCAGCAGTTTAGAAAACATTTCTGTGTAGATTCTCAAACAGACATTTCCAGCAAAATACCGGCCTATAAGAAATAGCAGTAAGACTGCGTCTAAAACTCAGAGGGAACGTTTCTTTCAAACTGCTCTGCAGTGTGTTCGTTCACCAAAGGTCGTTGAATCTATGTTTGGATTCAGCGAGTTTGAAACACGTTTATTCTAGGAGCTGCATTTCGATATTCCAGAGTGTATGGGAGTAAATGCTGTAAAGAGAAATATCTGTTTCTAAAACCAAAACGGAGCTATCTAACAGAATGGTTGTGAATGTGTGCATTCAACTTAAAGGGTTAATCTGCTCTTCTTAGGCAGCAGTTTAGAAACCCTTTATATGCAAATTCTAAAATCAACATTTGCAGCAAAACACCAGCCTCAAAGAAGTAGCAGTAAGACTGCATCTATAACATAGAAGAAACGTTTTCTTCAAAATGCTCTGCTCTGTGTTCATTCAACTAAGAGTCTTGAGTATATGTTCAGATTCAGCGAGTAAGAAACACGTTTCTTCCAGGAGCTGCATTTGCATATTCCAGAGTGTACTGGAGTATAAGGTTTAAAGTGAAATATCTGGTTCTAAAACAAACACGGAGCCATCTAACAGAATGGTTGTCACTGTGTGCATTCAGCTTATTGAGATAAACTGTTGTTTCTATGCAGCAGTTTAGAAAAGATTTTTGTGCAGATTCTAAAACAGACATTCCCAGCAAAATACCGGCCTCTAAGAAATAGCAATAAGACTGCGTCTAAAACTCAAATAAAACGTTTCTTTCAAACTGCTGTGCTGTGTGTTCGTTCACCTAAGGGAGTTGAATCTATGTTTAGATTCAGCGACTTAGAAACACGTCTATTCTGGGAGCTGCGTTTGGCTATTCCAGAATGAATGGGAGTATATGCTGTAACTAGAAACACAGGCTTCTAAAACCAAAACGGAGCTAGCTAACAGAATGATTGTGAATGAGGGCATTCAACATAACGATTTAAACTGCTCCACTTATGCAGCAGTTTACAAACCATTTGTATGGAAATTCTAAAACCAACAATTCCAGGAAAACACCAGCCTAAAAGCAATAGCAGTAACAGTGCATCTATAACATGGAAGAAATGTTTTTTTCAAACTCCTCTGCTGCGTCTTCATTCACCTAAGAGACTTCAATATATGCTCAGATTCAGCGAGTTACAAACATGTTTCTTCCAGGAGCTGTGTTTGCATATATCAGAGTGTACTGGGGTACAAGATGTAAAGGGAAATATCTGATTATACGTAGAAACCCGTTTCTTTTAGGAGCTGCGTTTGGATATTCCAGAGTGAATGAGAGTATATGCTGTAAAGAGAAATAACTTCTTCTAAAACCAAAAGGCAGCTATGTAACTGAATGGTTGTCAATGCGTGCATTCACCTTCCAGAGATGAACTCGTGTGTGGATTCAGCAGTCCGCAAACACTTTCTGTGCAGAGTCCCAAAACAGGCGTTTTCAGCCCATTACCGGCATATGGAAGAAACAGCAGTAAGCACAGGGAAATATCTGCTTCTAAATCCAAAACGCAGCTATCTAACAGAACGGTTGTCAATGTGTGCACTCAACTTCCAGAGTTAAACCCGTGTGTGGATTCAGCAGTCTGCAGAGACTTTCTCTGCAGAGTCCCAAAACAGGCGTTTTCAGCCCATTACCGGCATATGGAAGAAACAGCAGTAAGCACAGGGAAATATCTGCTTCTAAATCCAAAACGCAGCTATCTAACAGAACGGTTGTCAATGTGTGCACTCAACTTCCAGAGTTAAACCCGTGTGTGGATTCAGCAGTCTGCAGAGACTTTCTCTGCAGAGTCCCAAAACAGGCGTTTTTCAGCCCATTACCGGCATATGGAAGAAACAGCAGTAAGCACAGGGAAATATCTGCTTCTAAAGCCAAAACGCAGCTATCTAACAGAACGGTTGTCAATGTGTGCACTCAACTTCCAGAGTCAAACCCGTGTGTGGATTCAGCAGTCTGCAGAGACTTTCTCTGCAGAGTCCCAAAACAGGCGTTTTCAGCCCATTACCGGCATATGGAAGAAACAGCAGTAAGCACAGGGAAATATCTGCTTCTAAATCCAAAACGCAGCTATCTAACAGAACGGTTGTCAATGTGTGCACTCAACTTCCAGAGTTAAACCCGTGTGTGGATTCAGCAGTCTGCAGAGACTTTCTCTGCAGAGTCCCAAAACAGGCGTTTTCAGCCCATTACCGGCATATGGAAGAAACAGCAGTAAGCACAGGGAAATATCTGCTTCTAAATCCAAAACGCAGCTATCTAACAGAACGGTTGTCAATGTGTGCACTCAACTTCTAGAGTTAAACCCGTGTGTGGATTCAGCAGTCTGCAGAGACTTTCTCTGCAGAGTCCCAAAACAGGCGTTTTCAGCCCATTACCGGCATATGGAAGAAACAGCAGTAAGCACAGGGAAATATCTGCTTCTAAATCCAAAACGCAGCTATCTAACAGAACGGTTGTCAATGTGTGCACTCAACTTCCAGAGTTAAACCCGTGTGTGGATTCAGCAGTCTGCAAACACTTTCTCTGCAGAGTCCCAAAACAGGCGTTTTCAGCCCATTACCGGCATATGGACGAAACAGCAGTAAGCACAGGGAAATATCTGCTTCTAAATCCAAAACGCAGCTATCTAACAGAACGGTTGTCAATGTGTGCACTCAACTTCCAGAGTTAAAGCCGTGTGTGGATTCAGCAGTCTGCAAACACTTTCTCTGCAGAGTCCCAAAACAGGCGTTTTCAGCCCATTACCGGCATATGGACGAAACAGCAGTAAGCACAGGGAAATATCTGCTTCTAAATCCAAAACGCAGCTATCTAACAGAACGGTTGTCAATGTGTGCACTCAACTTCCAGAGTTAAACCCGTGTGTGGATTCAGCAGTCTGCAAACACTTTCTGTGCAGAGTCTGAAAACAGGCCTTTCCGGCCCAGTACCGGCATATATAAGAAAGAGCATTAAGACTGCGTCTAAAACTCAGAAGAAACGTTTATTTCAACCTGCTCGGCCGTGTGTTCTCTGACCTAAGGGAGTTTAATCTATGTTTAGATTCAGCGAGATAGAAACACGTTTATTCTAGGAGCTGTCTTTGGATATTCCGGAATGAATGGGAGTATATGCTGTAAAGAGAAATATCTGTTTCTAAAACCAAAATGGATCTATCTAGCAGAGTGGTTGTGAATGTGTGCCTTTGGCTTAAAGAGGTAAACTGCTCTTCTCATGCAGCACTTTAGAAACCCTTTATATGCAAATTCTCATACAGGCCTTTCCAGCAAAACACCAGCCTAAAGGAAATAGCAGTAAGACTGCATCTTTAACATGGATGAAACTGTTTTCAAACTGCTCTGCTGTGTGTTCATTCGTATAAGAGGCTTGAATATATGTTCAGATTCAGCTAATTAGCAACACGTTTCTTCCAGGAGCTGTGTTTGCCTATTCCAGAGTATACTGGAGTATAAGATGTAAAGACAAATGTCTCGTTCCAAAAGAAAAACGGATGATCTAATGGAATGGTTGTCAATGTGTGCATTCAACTTACTGAGCTAAACTGCTGTTTGTATGCAGCAGTTTAGAAAACATTTCTGTGTAGATTCTCAAACAGACATTTCCAGCAAAATACCGGCCTATAAGAAATAGCAGTAAGACTGCGTCTAAAACTCAGAGGGAACGTTTCTTTCAAACTGCTCTGCAGTGTGTTCGTTCACCAAAGGTCGTTGAATCTATGTTTGGATTCAGCGAGTTTGAAACACGTTTATTCTAGGAGCTGCATTTCGATATTCCAGAGTGTATGGGAGTAAATGCTGTAAAGAGAAATATCTGTTTCTAAAACCAAAACGGAGCTATCTAACAGAATGGTTGTGAATGTGTGCATTCAACTTAAAGGGTTAATCTGCTCTTCTTAGGCAGCAGTTTAGAAACCCTTTATATGCAAATTCTAAAATCAACATTTGCAGCAAAACACCAGCCTCAAAGAAGTAGCAGTAAGACTGCATCTATAACATAGAAGAAACGTTTTCTTCAAAATGCTCTGCTCTGTGTTCATTCAACTAAGAGTCTTGAGTATATGTTCAGATTCAGCGAGTAAGAAACACGTTTCTTCCAGGAGCTGCATTTGCGTATTCCAGAGTGTACTGGAGTATAAGGTTTAAAGTGAAATATCTGGTTCTAAAACAAACACGGAGCCATCTAACAGAATGGTTGTCACTGTGTGCATTCAGCTTATTGAGATAAACTGTTGTTTCTATGCAGCAGTTTAGAAAAGATTTTTGTGCAGATTCTAAAACAGACATTCCCAGCAAAATACCGGCCTCTAAGAAATAGCAATAAGACTGCGTCTAAAACTCAAATAAAACGTTTCTTTCAAACTGCTGTGCTGTGTGTTCGTTCACCTAAGGGAGTTGAATCTATGTTTAGATTCAGCGACTTAGAAACACGTCTATTCTGGGAGCTGCGTTTGGCTATTCCAGAATGAATGGGAGTATATGCTGTAACTAGAAACACAGGCTTCTAAAACCAAAACGGAGCTAGCTAACAGAATGATTGTGAATGAGGGCATTCAACATAACGAATTAAACTGCTCCACTTATGCAGCAGTTTACAAACCATTTGTATGGAAATTCTAAAACCAACATTTCCAGGAAAACACCAGCCTAAAAGCAATAGCAGTAACAGTGCATCTATAACATGGAAGAAATGTTTTTTTCAAACTCCTCTGCTGCGTCTTCATTCACCTAAGAGACTTCAATATATGCTCAGATTCAGCGAGTTACAAACACGTTTCTTCCAGGAGCTGCGTTTGCATATATCAGAGTGTACTGGGGTACAAGATGTAAAGGGAAATATCTGATTATACGTAGAAACCCGTTTCTTTTAGGAGCTGCGTTTGGATATTCCAGAGTGAATGAGAGTATATGCTGTAAAGAGAAATAACTTCTTCTAAAACCAAAAGGCAGCTATGTAACTGAATGGTTGTCAATGCGTGCATTCACCTTCCAGAGATGAACTCGTGTGTGGATTCAGCAGTCCGCAAACACTTTCTGTGCAGAGTCCCAAAACAGGCGTTTTCAGCCCATTACCGGCATATGGAAGAAACAGCAGTAAGCACAGGGAAATATCTGCTTCTAAATCCAAAACGCAGCTATCTAACAGAACGGTTGTCAATGTGTGCACTCAACTTCCAGAGTTAAACCCGTGTGTGGATTCAGCAGTCTGCAAACACTTTCTCTGCAGAGTCCCAAAACAGGCGTTTTCAGCCCATTACCGGCATATGGAAGAAACAGCAGTAAGCACAGGGAAATATCTGCTTCTAAATCCAAAACGCAGCTATCTAACAGAACGGTTGTCAATGTGTGCACTCAACTTCCAGAGTTAAACCCATGTGTGGATTCAGCAGTCTGCAAACACTTTCTCTGCAGAGTCCCAAAACAGGCGTTTTCAGCCCATTACCGGCATATGGAAGAAGCAGCAGTAAGCACAGGGAAATATCTGCTTCTAAATCCAAAACGCAGCTATCTAACAGAACGGTTGTCAATGTGTGCACTCAACTTCCAGAGTTAAACCCGTGTGTGGATTCAGCAGCCTGCAGAGACTTTCTCTGCAGAGTCCCAAAACAGGCGTTTTCAGCCCATTACCGGCATATGGAAGAAACAGCAGTAAGCACAGGGAAATATCTGCTTCTAAATCCAAAACCCAGCTATCTAACAGAACGGTTGTCAATGTGTGCACTCAACTTCCAGAGTTAAACCCGTGTGTGGATTCAGCAGTCTGCAAACACTTTCTCTGCAGAGTCCCAAAACAGGCGTTTTCAGCCCATTACCGGCATATGGAAGAAACAGCAGTAAGCACAGGGAAATATCTGCTTCTAAATCCAAAACGCAGCTATCTAACAGAACGGTTGTCAATGTGTGCACTCAACTTCCAGAGTTAAACTCGTGTGTGGATTCAGCAGCCTGCAGAGACTTTCTCTGCAGAGTCCCAAAACAGGCGTTTTCAGCCCATTACCGGCATATGGAAGAAACAGCAGTAAGCACAGGGAAATATCTGCTTCTAAATCCAAAACGCAGCTATCTAACAGAACGGTTGTCAATGTGTGCACTCAACTTCCAGAGTTAAACCCGTGTGTGGATTCAGCAGTCTGCAGAGACTTTCTCTGCAGAGTCCCAAAACAGGCGTTTTCAGCCCATTACCGGCATATGGAAGAAACAGCAGTAAGCACAGGGAAATATCTGCTTCTAAATCCAAAACGCAGCTATCTAACAGAACGGTTGTCAATGTGTGCACTCAACTTCCAGAGTTAAACCCGTGTGTGGATTCAGCAGTCTGCAAACACTTTCTCTGCAGAGTCCCAAAACAGGCGTTTTCAGCCCATTACCGGCATATGGAAGAAACAGCAGTAAGCACAGGGAAATATCTGCTTCTAAATCCAAAACGCAGCTATCTAACAGAACGGTTGTCAATGTGTGCACTCAACTTCCAGAGTCAAACCCGTGTGTGGATTCAGCAGTCTGCAGAGACTTTCTCTGCAGAGTCCCAAAACAGGCGTTTTCAGCCCATTACCGGCATATGGAAGAAACAGCAGTAAGCACAGGGAAATATCTGCTTCTAAATCCAAAACGCAGCTATCTAACAGAACGGTTGTCAATGTGTGCACTCAACTTCCAGAGTTAAACCCGTGTGTGGATTCAGCAGTCTGCAGAGACTTTCTCTGCAGAGTCCCAAAACAGGCGTTTTCAGCCCATTACCGGCATATGGAAGAAACAGCAGTAAGCACAGGGAAATATCTGCTTCTAAATCCAAAACGCAGCTATCTAACAGAACGGTTGTCAATGTGTGCACTCAACTTCCAGAGTTAAACCCGTGTGTGGATTCAGCAGTCTGCAGAGACTTTCTCTGCAGAGTCCCAAAACAGGCGTTTTCAGCCCATTACCGGCATATGGAAGAAACAGCAGTAAGCACAGGGAAATATCTGCTTCTAAATCCAAAACGCAGCTATCTAACAGAAGGGTTGTCAATGTGTGCACTCAACTTCCAGAGTTAAACCCGTGTGTGGATTCAGCAGTCTGCAGAGACTTTCTCTGCAGAGTCCCAAAACAGGCGTTTTCAGCCCATTACCGGCATATGGAAGAAACAGCAGTAAGCACAGGGAAATATCTGCTTCTAAATCCAAAACGCAGCTATCTAACAGAACGGTTGTCAATGTGTGCACTCAACTTCCAGAGTTAAACCCGTGTGTGGATTCAGCAGTCTGCAGAGACTTTCTCTGCAGAGTCCCAAAACAGGCGTTTTCAGCCCATTACCGGCATATGGAAGAAACAGCAGTAAGCACAGGGAAATATCTGCTTCTAAATCCAAAACGCAGCTATCTAACAGAACGGTTGTCAATGTGTGCACTCAACTTCCAGAGTTAAACCCGTGTGTGGATTCAGCAGTCTGCAAACACTTTCTCTGCAGAGTCCCAAAACAGGCGTTTTCAGCCCATTACCGGCATATGGAAGAAACAGCAGTAAGCACAGGGAAATATCTGCTTCTAAATCCAAAATGCAGCTATCTAACAGAACGGTTGTCAATGTGTGCACTCAACTTCCAGAGTTAAACCCGTGTGGATTCAGCAGTCTGCAAACACTTTCTCTGCAGAGTCCCAAAACAGGCGTTTTCAGCCCAATACCGGCATTTGGAAGAAACGGCAGTAGGCACAGGGAAATATCTGCTTCTAAATCCAAAACGCAGCTATCTAACAGAACGGTTGTCAATGTGTGCACTCAACTTCCAGAGTTAAACCCGTGTGTGGATTTTGCAGTCTGCAAACACTTTCTCTGCAGAGTCCCAAAACAGGCGTTTTCAGCCCAATACCGGCATTTGGAAGAAACGGCAGTAGGCACAGGGAAATATCTGCTTCTAAATCCAAAACGCAGCTATCTAACAGAACGGTTGTCAATGTGTGCACTCAACTTCCAGAGTTAAACCCGTGTGGATTCAGCAGTCTGCAAACACTTTCTCTGCAGAGTCCCAAAACAGGCGTTTTCAGCCCATTACCGGCATATGGAAGAAACAGCAGTAAGCACAGGGAAATATCTGCTTCTAAATCCAAAACGCAGCTATCTAACAGAACGGTTGTCAATGTGTGCACTCAACTTCCAGAGTTAAACCCGTGTGGATTCAGCAGTCTGCAAACACTTTCTCCGCAGAGTCCCAAAACAGGCGTTTTCAGCCCATTACCGGCATATGGACGAAACAGCAGTAAGCACAGGGAAATATCTGCTTCTAAATCCAAAACGCAGCTATCTAACAGAACGGTTGTCAATGTGTGCACTCAACTTCCAGAGTTAAACCCGTGTGTGGATTCAGCAGTCTGCAAACACTTTCTCTGCAGAGTCCCAAAACAGGCGTTTTCAGCCCATTACCGGCATATGGAAGAAACAGCAGTAAGCACAGGGAAATATCTGCTTCTAAATCCAAAACGCAGCTCTCTAACAGAACGGTTGTCAATGTGTGCACTCAACTTCCAGAGTTAAACCCGTGTGTGGATTCAGCAGTCTGCAAACACTTTCTCTGCAGAGTCCCAAAACAGGCGTTTTCAGCCCATTACCGGCATATGGAAGAAACAGCAGTAAGCACAGGGAAATATCTGCTTCTAAATCCAAAACGCAGCTCTCTAACAGAACGGTTGTCAATGTGTGCACTCAACTTCCAGAGTTAAACCCGTGTGTGGATTCAGCAGTCTGCAAACACTTTCTCTGCAGAGTCCCAAAACAGGCGTTTTCAGCCCATTACCGGCATATGGAAGAAACAGCAGTAAGCACAGGGAAATATCTGCTTCTAAATCCAAAACGCAGCTATCTAACAGAACGGTTGTCAATGTGTGCACTCAACTTCCAGAGTTAAACCCGTGTGTGGATTCAGCAGTCTGCAAACACTTTCTCTGCAGAGTCCCAAAACAGGCGTTTTCAGCCCATTACCGGCATATGGAAGAAACAGCAGTAAGCACAGGGAAATATCTGCTTCTAAATCCAAAACGCAGCTCTCTAACAGAACGGTTGTCAATGTGTGCACTCAACTTCCAGAGTTAAACCCGTGTGTGGATTCAGCAGTCTGCAAACACTTTCTCTGCAGAGTCCCAAAACAGGCGTTTTCAGCCCATTACCGGCATATGGAAGAAACAGCAGTAAGCACAGGGAAATATCTGCTTCTAAATCCAAAACGCAGCTATCTAACAGAACGGTTGTCAATGTGTGCACTCAACTTCCAGAGTTAAACCCGTGTGTGGATTCAGCAGTCTGCAAACACTTTCTCTGCAGAGTCCCAAAACAGGCGTTTTCAGCCCATTACCGGCATATGGAAGAAACAGCAGTAAGCACAGGGAAATATCTGCTTCTAAATCCAAAACGCAGCTATCTAACAGAACGGTTGTCAATGTGTGCACTCAACTTCCAGAGTTAAACCCGTGTGTGGATTCAGCAGTCTGCAAACACTTTCTCTGCAGAGTCCCAAAACAGGCGTTTTCAGCCCATTACCGGCATATGGAAGAAACAGCAGTAAGCACAGGGAAATATCTGCTTCTAAATCCAAAACGCAGCTATCTAACAGAACGGTTGTCAATGTGTGCACTCAACTTCCAGAGTTAAACCCGTGTGTGGATTCAGCAGTCTGCAAACACTTTCTGTGCAGAGTCTCAAAACAGGCCTTTCCGGCCCAGTACCGGCCTATATAAGAAAGAGCATTAAGACTGCGTCTAAAACTCAGAAGAAACGTTTCTTTCAAACTGCTCGGCCTTGTGTTCTTTGGCCTAAGGGAGTTGAATCTATGTTTAGATTCAGCGAGATAGAAACACGTTTATTCTAGGAGCTGTCTTTGGATATTCCAGATTGAATGGGAGTATATGCTGTAAAGAGAAATATCTGTTTCTAAAACCAAAATGGATCTATCTAGCAGAGTGGTTGTGAATGTGTGCCTTCGGCTTAAAGAGGTAAACTGCTCTTCTCATGCAGCACTTTAGAAACCCTTTCTATGCAAATTCTCATACCGACCTTTCCAGCAAAACACCAGCCTATAGGAAATAGCAGTAAGACTGCATCTTTAACATGGAGGAAACTGTTTTCAAACTGCTCTGCTGTGTGTTCATTCATATAAGAGACTTGAATATATGTTCAGATTCAGCTAGTTAGCAACACGTTTCTTCCAGGAGCTGTGTTTGCCTATTCCAGAGTATACTGGAGTATAAGATGTAAAGACAAATGTCTCGTTCCAAAAGAAAAACGGATGATCTAATGGAATGGTTGTCAATGTGTGCATTCAACTTACTGAGCTAAACTGCTGTTTGTATGCAGCAGTTTAGAAAACATTTCTGTGTAGATTCTCAAACAGACATTTCCAGCAAAATACCGGCCTATAAGAAATAGCAGTAAGACTGCGTCTAAAACTCAGAGGGAACGTTTCTTTCAAACTGCTCTGCAGTGTGTTCGTTCACCAAAGGTCGTTGAATCTATGTTTGGATTCAGCGAGTTTGAAACACGTTTATTCTAGGAGCTGCATTTCGATATTCCAGAGTGTATGGGAGTAAATGCTGTAAAGAGAAATATCTGTTTCTAAAACCAAAACGGAGCTATCTAACAGAATGGCTGTGAATGTGTGCATTCAACTTAAAGGGTTAATCTGCTCTTCTTAGGCAGCAGTTTAGAAACCCTTTATATGCAAATTCTAAAATCAACATTTGCAGCAAAACACCAGCCTAAAAGAAGTAGCAGTAAGACTGCATCTATAACATAGAAGAAACGTTTTCTTCAAAATGCTCTGCTCTGTGTTCATTCACCTAAGAGTCTTGAGTATATGTTCAGATTCAGCGAGTAAGAAACACGTTTCTTCCAGGAGCTGCATTTGCATATTCCAGAGTGTACTGGAGTATAAGGTTTAAAGTGAAATATCTGGTTCTAAAACAAACACGGAGCCATCTAACAGAATGGTTGTCACTGTGTGCATTCAGCTTATTGAGATAAACTGTTGTTTCTATGCAGCAGTTTAGAAAAGATTTTTGTGCAGATTCTAAAACAGACATTCCCAGCAAAATACCGGCCTCTAAGAAATAGCAATAAGACTGCGTCTAAAACTCAAATAAAACGTTTCTTTCAAACTGCTGTGCTGTGTGTTCGTTCACCTAAGGGAGTTGAATCTATGTTTAGATTCAGCGACTTAGAAACACGTCTATTCTGGGAGCTGCGTTTGGCTATTCCAGAATGAATGGGAGTATATGCTGTAACTAGAAACACAGGCTTCTAAAACCAAAACGGAGCTAGCTAACAGAATGATTGTGAATGAGGGCATTCAACTTAACGAATTAAACTGCTCCACTTAAGCAGCAGTTTACAAACCATTTATATGGAAATTCTAAAACCAACATTTCCAGGAAAACACCAGCCTAAAAGCAATAGCAGTAACAGTGCATCTATAACATGGAAGAAATGTTTTTCTCAAACTCCTCTGCTGTGTGTTCATTCACCTAAGAGACTTCAATATATGCACAGATTCAGCGAGTTACAAACACGTTTCTTCCAGGAGCTGCGTATGCATATATCAGAGTGTACTGGGGTACAAGATGTAAAGAGAAATATCTGATTATACTTAGAAACCCGTTTCTTTTAGGAGCTGCGTTTGGATATTCCAGAGTGAATGAGAGTATATGCTGCAAAGAGAAATAACTGCTTCTAAAACCAAAAGGCAGCTATCCAACTGAATGGTTGTCAATGTGTGCACTCAACGTCCAGAGTTAAACCCGTGTGTGGATTCAGCAGTCTGCAAACACTTTCTCTGCAGAGTCCCAAAAGAGGCGTTTTCAGCCCATTACCGGCATATGGAAGAAACAGCAGTAAGCACAGGGAAATATCTGCTTCTAAATCCAAAACGCAGCTATCTAACAGAACGGTTGTCAATGTGTGCACTCAACTTCCAGAGTTAAACCCGTGTGTGGATTCAGCAGTCTGCAAACACTTTCTCTGCAGAGTCCCAAAACAGGCGTTTTCAGCCCATTACCGGCATATGGAAGAAACAGCAGTAAGCACAGGGAAATATCTGCTTCTAAATCCAAAACGCAGCTCTCTAACAGAACGGTTGTCAATGTGTGCACTCAACTTCCAGAGTTAAACCCGTGTGTGGATTCACCAGTCTGCAAACACTTTCTCTGCAGAGTCCCAAAACAGGCGTTTTCAGCCCATTACCGGCATATGGAAGAAACAGCAGTAAGCACAGGGAAATATCTGCTTCTAAATCCAAAACGCAGCTATCTAACAGAACGGCTGTCAATGTGTGCACTCAACTTCCAGAGTTAAACCCGTGTGTGGATTCAGCAGTCTGCAAACACTTTCTCTGCAGAGTCCCAAAACAGGCGTTTTCAGCCCATTACCGGCATATGGAAGAAACAGCAGTAAGCACAGGGAAATATCTGCTTCTAAATCCAAAACGCAGCTATCTAACAGAACGGTTGTCAATGTGTGCACTCAACTTCCAGAGTTAAACCCGTGTGTGGATTCAGCAGTCTGCAAACACTTTCTCTGCAGAGTCCCAAAACAGGCGTTTTCAGCCCATTACCGGCATATGGAAGAAACAGCAGTAAGCACAGGGAAATATCTGCTTCTAAATCCAAAACGCAGCTATCTAACAGAACGGTTGTCAATGTGTGCACTCAACTTCCAGAGTTAAACCCGTGTGTGGATTCAGCAGTCTGCAAACACTTTCTCTGCAGAGTCCCAAAACAGGCGTTTTCAGCCCATTACCGGCATATGGAAGAAACAGCAGTAAGCACAGGGAAATATCTGCTTCTAAATCCAAAACGCAGCTATCTAACAGAACGGTTGTCAATGTGTGCACTCAACTTCCAGAGTTAAACCCGTGTGTGGATTCAGCAGTCTGCAAACACTTTCTCTGCAGAGTCCCAAAACAGGCGTTTTCAGCCCATTACCGGCATATGGAAGAAACAGCAGTAAGCACAGGGAAATATCTGCTTCTAAATCCAAAACGCAGCTATCTAACAGAACGGTTGTCAATGTGTGCACTCAACTTCCAGAGTTAAACCCGTGTGTGGATTCAGCAGTCTGCAAACACTTTCTGTGCAGAGTCTCAAAACAGGCCTTTCCGGCCCAGTACCGGCCTATATAAGAAAGAGCATTAAGACTGCGTCTAAAACTCAGAAGAAACGTTTCTTTCAAACTGCTCGGCCTTGTGTTCTTTGGCCTAAGGGAGTTGAATCTATGTTTAGATTCAGCGAGATAGAAACACGTTTATTCTAGGAGCTGTCTTTGGATATTCCAGATTGAATGGGAATATATGCTGTAAAGAGAAATATCTGTTTCTAAAACCAAAATGGATCTATCTAGCAGAGTGGTTGTGAATGTGTGCCTTCGGCTTAAAGAGGTAAACTGCTCTTCTCATGCAGCACTTTAGAAACCCTTTCTATGCAAATTCTCATACCACCTTTCCAGCAAAACACCAGCCTATAGGAAATAGCAGTAAGACTGCATCTTTAACATGGAGGAAACTGTTTTCAAACTGCTCTGCTGTGTGTTCATTCATATAAGAGACTTGAATATATGTTCAGATTCAGCTAGTTAGCAACACGTTTCTTCCAGGAGCTGTGTTTGCCTATTCCAGAGTATACTGGAGTATAAGATGTAAAGACAAATGTCTCGTTCCAAAAGAAAAACGGATGATCTAATGGAATGGTTGTCAATGTGTGCATTCAACTTACTGAGCTAAACTGCTGTTTGTATGCAGCAGTTTAGAAAACATTTCTGTGTAGATTCTCAAACAGACATTTCCAGCAAAATACCGGCCTATAAGAAATAGCAGTAAGACTGCGTCTAAAACTCAGAGGGAACGTTTCTTTCAAACTGCTCTGCAGTGTGTTCGTTCACCAAAGGTCGTTGAATCTATGTTTGGATTCAGCGAGTTTGAAACACGTTTATTCTAGGAGCTGCATTTCGATATTCCAGAGTGTATGGGAGTAAATGCTGTAAAGAGAAATATCTGTTTCTAAAACCAAAACGGAGCTATCTAACAGAATGGCTGTGAATGTGTGCATTCAACTTAAAGGGTTAATCTGCTCTTCTTAGGCAGCAGTTTAGAAACCCTTTATATGCAAATTCTAAAATCAACATTTGCAGCAAAACACCAGCCTAAAAGAAGTAGCAGTAAGACTGCATCTATAACATAGAAGAAACGTTTTCTTCAAAATGCTCTGCTCTGTGTTCATTCACCTAAGAGTCTTGAGTATATGTTCAGATTCAGCGAGTAAGAAACACGTTTCTTCCAGGAGCTGCATTTGCATATTCCAGAGTGTACTGGAGTATAAGGTTTAAAGTGAAATATCTGGTTCTAAAACAAACACGGAGCCATCTAACAGAATGGTTGTCACTGTGTGCATTCAGCTTATTGAGATAAACTGTTGTTTCTATGCAGCAGTTTAGAAAAGATTTTTGTGCAGATTCTAAAACAGACATTCCCAGCAAAATACCGGCCTCTAAGAAATAGCAATAAGACTGCGTCTAAAACTCAAATAAAACGTTTCTTTCAAACTGCTGTGCTGTGTGTTCGTTCACCTAAGGGAGTTGAATCTATGTTTAGATTCAGCGACTTAGAAACACGTCTATTCTGGGAGCTGCGTTTGGCTATTCCAGAATGAATGGGAGTATATGCTGTAACTAGAAACACAGGCTTCTAAAACCAAAACGGAGCTAGCTAACAGAATGATTGTGAATGAGGGCATTCAACTTAACGAATTAAACTGCTCCACTTAAGCAGCAGTTTACAAACCATTTATATGGAAATTCTAAAACCAACATTTCCAGGAAAACACCAGCCTAAAAGCAATAGCAGTAACAGTGCATCTATAACATGGAAGAAATGTTTTTCTCAAACTCCTCTGCTGTGTGTTCATTCACCTAAGAGACTTCAATATATGCACAGATTCAGCGAGTTACAAACACGTTTCTTCCAGGAGCTGCGTATGCATATATCAGAGTGTACTGGGGTACAAGATGTAAAGAGAAATATCTGATTATACTTAGAAACCCGTTTCTTTTAGGAGCTGCGTTTGGATATTCCAGAGTGAATGAGAGTATATGCTGTAAAGAGAAATAACTGCTTCTAAAACCAAAAGGCAGCTATCCAACTGAATGGTTGTCAATGTGTGCACTCAACGTCCAGAGTTAAACCCGTGTGTGGATTCAGCAGTCTGCAAACACTTTCTCTGCAGAGTCCCAAAAGAGGCGTTTTCAGCCCATTACCGGCATATGGAAGAAACAGCAGTAAGCACAGGGAAATATCTGCTTCTAAATCCAAAACGCAGCTATCTAACAGAACGGTTGTCAATGTGTGCACTCAACTTCCAGAGTTAAACCCGTGTGTGGATTCAGCAGTCTGCAAACACTTTCTCTGCAGAGTCCCAAAACAGGCGTTTTCAGCCCATTACCGGCATATGGAAGAAACAGCAGTAAGCACAGGGAAATATCTGCTTCTAAATCCAAAACGCAGCTATCTAACAGAACGGTTGTCAATGTGTGCACTCAACTTCCAGACTTAAACCCGTGTGTGGATTCAGCAGTCTGCAAACACTTTCTCTGCAGAGTCCCAAAACAGGCGTTTTCAGCCCATTACCGGCATATGGAAGAAACAGCAGTAAGCACAGGGAAATATCTGCTTCTAAATCCAAATCGCTGCTATCTAACAGAACGGTTGTCAATGTGTGCACTCAACTTCCAGAGTTAAACCCGTGTGTGGATTCAGCAGTCTGCAAACACTTTCTCTGCAGAGTCCCAAAACAGGCGTTTTCAGCCCATTACCGGCATATGGAAGAAACAGCAGTAAGCACAGGGAAATATCTGCTTCTAAATCCAAAACGCAGCTATCTAACAGAACGGTTGTCAATGTGTGCACTCAACTTCCAGAGTTAAACCCGTGTGTGGATTCAGCAGTCTGCAAACACTTTCTCTGCAGAGTCCCAAAACAGGCGTTTTCAGCCCATTACCGGCATATGGAAGAAACAGCAGTAAGCACAGGGAAATATCTGCTTCTAAATCCAAAACGCAGCTCTCTAACAGAACGGTTGTCAATGTGTGCACTCAACTTCCAGAGTTAAACCCGTGTGTGGATTCAGCAGTCTGCAAACACTTTCTCTGCAGAGTCCCAAAACAGGCGTTTTCAGCCCATTACCGGCATATGGAAGAAACAGCAGTAAGCACAGGGAAATATCTGCTTCTAAATCCAAAACGCAGCTATCTAACAGAACGGTTGTCAATGTGTGCACTCAACTTCCAGAGTTAAACCCGTGTGTGGATTCAGCAGTCTGCAAACACTTTCTCTGCAGAGTCCCAAAACAGGCGTTTTCAGCCCATTACCGGCATATGGAAGAAACAGCAGTAAGCACAGGGAAATATCTGCTTCTAAATCCAAAACGCAGCTATCTAACAGAACGGTTGTCAATGTGTGCACTCAACTTCCAGAGTTAAACCCGTGTGTGGATTCAGCAGTCTGCAAACACTTTCTGTGCAGAGTCTCAAAACAGGCCTTTCCGGCCCAGTACCGGCCTATATAAGAAAGAGCATTAAGACTGCGTCTAAAACTCAGAAGAAACGTTTCTTTCAAACTGCTCGGCCTTGTGTTCTTTGGCCTAAGGGAGTTGAATCTATGTTTAGATTCAGCGAGATAGAAACACGTTTATTCTAGGAGCTGTCTTTGGATATTCCAGATTGAATGGGAGTATATGCTGTAAAGAGAAATATCTGTTTCTAAAACCAAAATGGATCTATCTAGCAGAGTGGTTGTGAATGTGTGCCTTCGGCTTAAAGAGGTAAACTGCTCTTCTCATGCAGCACTTTAGAAACCCTTTCTATGCAAATTCTCATACCGACCTTTCCAGCAAAACACCAGCCTATAGGAAATAGCAGTAAGACTGCATCTTTAACATGGAGGAAACTGTTTTCAAACTGCTCTGCTGTGTGTTCATTCATATAAGAGACTTGAATATATGTTCAGATTCAGCTAGTTAGCAACACGTTTCTTCCAGGAGCTGTGTTTGCCTATTCCAGAGTATACTGGAGTATAAGATGTAAAGACAAATGTCTCGTTCCAAAAGAAAAACGGATGATCTAATGGAATGGTTGTCAATGTGTGCATTCAACTTACTGAGCTAAACTGCTGTTTGTATGCAGCAGTTTAGAAAACATTTCTGTGTAGATTCTCAAACAGACATTTCCAGCAAAATACCGGCCTATAAGAAATAGCAGTAAGACTGCGTCTAAAACTCAGAGGGAACGTTTCTTTCAAACTGCTCTGCAGTGTGTTCGTTCACCAAAGGTCGTTGAATCTATGTTTGGATTCAGCGAGTTTGAAACACGTTTATTCTAGGAGCTGCATTTCGATATTCCAGAGTGTATGGGAGTAAATGCTGTAAAGAGAAATATCTGTTTCTAAAACCAAAACGGAGCTATCTAACAGAATGGCTGTGAATGTGTGCATTCAACTTAAAGGGTTAATCTGCTCTTCTTAGGCAGCAGTTTAGAAACCCTTTATATGCAAATTCTAAAATCAACATTTGCAGCAAAACACCAGCCTAAAAGAAGTAGCAGTAAGACTGCATCTATAACATAGAAGAAACGTTTTCTTCAAAATGCTCTGCTCTGTGTTCATTCACCTAAGAGTCTTGAGTATATGTTCAGATTCAGCGAGTAAGAAACACGTTTCTTCCAGGAGCTGCATTTGCATATTCCAGAGTGTACTGGAGTATAAGGTTTAAAGTGAAATATCTGGTTCTAAAACAAACACGGAGCCATCTAACAGAATGGTTGTCACTGTGTGCATTCAG
This sequence comes from Aotus nancymaae, assembly GCF_030222135.1. Classification (NCBI taxonomy): domain Eukaryota; kingdom Metazoa; phylum Chordata; class Mammalia; order Primates; family Aotidae; genus Aotus; species Aotus nancymaae. Next base: position 70,544 of record NW_026989077.1, read on the forward strand.
CTTATTGAGATAAACTGTTGTTTCTATGCAGCAGTTTAGAAAAGATTTTTGTGCAGATTCTAAAACAGACATTCCCAGCAAAATACCGGCCTCTAAGAAATAGCAATAAGACTGCGTCTAAAACTCAAATAAAACGTTTCTTTCAAACTGCTGTGCTGTGTGTTCGTTCACCTAAGGGAGTTGAATCTATGTTTAGATTCAGCGACTTAGAAACACGTCTATTCTGGGAGCTGCGTTTGGCTATTCCAGAATGAATGGGAGTATATGCTGTAACTAGAAACACAGGCTTCTAAAACCAAAACGGAGCTAGCTAACAGAATGATTGTGAATGAGGGCATTCAACTTAACGAATTAAACTGCTCCACTTAAGCAGCAGTTTACAAACCATTTATATGGAAATTCTAAAACCAACATTTCCAGGAAAACACCAGCCTAAAAGCAATAGCAGTAACAGTGCATCTATAACATGGAAGAAATGTTTTTCTCAAACTCCTCTGCTGTGTGTTCATTCACCTAAGAGACTTCAATATATGCACAGATTCAGCGAGTTACAAACACGTTTCTTCCAGGAGCTGCGTATGCATATATCAGAGTGTACTGGGGTACAAGATGTAAAGAGAAATATCTGATTATACTTAGAAACCCGTTTCTTTTAGGAGCTGCGTTTGGATATTCCAGAGTGAATGAGAGTATATGCTGTAAAGAGAAATAACTGCTTCTAAAACCAAAAGGCAGCTATCCAACTGAATGGTTGTCAATGTGTGCACTCAACGTCCAGAGTTAAACCCGTGTGTGGATTCAGCAGTCTGCAAACACTTTCTCTGCAGAGTCCCAAAAGAGGCGTTTTCAGCCCATTACCGGCATATGGAAGAAACAGCAGTCAGCACAGGGAAATATCTGCTTCTAAATCCAAAACGCAGCTATCTAACAGAACGGTTGTCAATGTGTGCACTCAACTTCCAGAGTTAAACCCGTGTGTGGATTCAGCAGTCTGCAAACACTTTCTCTGCAGAGTCCCAAAACAGGCGTTTTCAGCCCATTACCGGCATATGGAAGAAACAGCAGTAAGCACAGGGAAATATCTGCTTCTAAATCCAAAACGCAGCTATCTAACAGAACGGTTGTCAATGTGTGCACTCAACTTCCAGAGTTAAACCCGTGTGTGGATTCAGCAGTCTGCAGAGACTTTCTCTGCAGAGTCCCAAAACAGGCGTTTTCAGCCCATTACCGGCATATGGAAGAAACAGCAGTAAGCACAGGGAAATATCTGCTTCTAAATCCAAAACGCAGCTATCTAACAGAACGGTTGTCAATGTGTGCACTCAACTTCCAGAGTTAAACCCGTGTGTGGATTCAGCAGTCTGCAGAGACTTTCTCTGCAGAGTCCCAAAACAGGCGTTTTCAGCCCATTACCGGCATATGGAAGAAACAGCAGTAAGCACAGGGAAATATCTGCTTCTAAATCCAAAACGCAGCTATCTAACAGAACGGTTGTCAATGTGTGCACTCAACTTCCAGAGTTAAACCCGTGTGTGGATTCAGCAGTCTGCAAACAGTTTCTCTGCAGAGTCACAAAACAGGCGGTTTCAGCCCATTACCGGCATATGGAAGAAACAGCAGTAAGCACAGGGAAATATCTGCTTCTAAATCCAAAACGCAGCTATCTAACAGAACGGTTGTCAATGTGTGCACTCAACTTCCAGAGTTAAACCCGTGTGTGGATTCAGCAGTCTGCAAACACTTTCTCTGCAGAGTCCCAAAACAGGCGTTTTCAGCCCATTACCGGCATATGGAAGAAACAGCAGTAAGCACAGGGAAATATCTGCTTCTAAATCCAAAACGCAGCTATCTAACAGAACGGTTGTCAATGTGTGCACTCAACTTCCAGAGTTAAACCCGTGTGTGGATTCAGCAGTCTGCAGAGACTTTCTCTGCAGAGTCCCAAAACAGGCGTTTTCAGCCCATTACCGGCATATGGAAGAAACAGCAGTAAGCACAGGGAAATATCTGCTTCTAAATCCAAAACGCAGCTATCTAACAGAACGGTTGTGAATGTGTGCACTCAACTTCCAGAGTTAAACCCGTGTGTGGATTCAGCAGTCTGCAGAGACTTTCTCTGCAGAGTCCCAAAACAGGCGTTTTCAGCCCATTACCGGCATATGGAAGAAACAGCAGTAAGCACAGGGAAATATCTGCTTCTAAATCCAAAACGCAGCTATCTAACAGAACGGTTGTCAATGTGTGCACTCAACTTCCAGAGTTAAACCCGTGTGTGGATTCAGCAGTCTGCAGAGACTTTCTCTGCAGACTCCCAAAACAGGCGTTTTCAGCCCATTACCGGCATATGGAAGAAACAGCAGTAAGCACAGGGAAATATCTGCTTCTAAATCCAAAACGCAGCTATCTAACAGAACGGTTGTCAATGTGTGCACTCAACTTCCAGAGTTAAACCCGTGTGTGGATTCAGCAGTCTGCAAACACTTTCTCTGCAGAGTCCCAAAACAGGCGTTTTCAGCCCATTACCGGCATATGGAAGAAACAGCAGTAAGCACAGGGAAATATCTGCTTCTAAATCCAAAACGGAGCTATCTAACAGAACGGTTGTCAATGTGTGCACTCAACTTCCAGAGTTAAACCCGTGTGTGGGTTCAGCAGTCTGCAGAGACTTTCTCTGCAGAGTCCCAAAACAGGCGTTTTCAGCCCATTACCGGCATATGGAAGAAACAGCAGTAAGCACAGGGAAATACCTGCTTCTAAATCCAAAACGCAGCTATCTAACAGAACGGTTGTCAATGTGTGCACTCAACTTCCAGAGTTAAACCCGTGTGTGGATTCAGCAGTCTGCAGAGACTTTCTCTGCAGAGTCCCAAAACAGGCGTTTTCAGCCCATTACCGGCATATGGAAGAAACAGCAGTAAGCACAGGGAAATATCTGCTTCTAAATCCAAAACGCAGCTATCTAACAGAACGGTTGTCAATGTGTGCACTCAACTTCCAGAGTTAAACCCGTATGTGGATTCAGCAGTCTGCAGAGACTCTCTCTGCAGAGTCCCAAAACAGGCGTTTTCAGCCCATTACCGGCATATGGAAGAAACAGCAGTAAGCACAGGGAAATATCTGCTTCTAAATCCAAAACGCAGCTATCTAACAGAACGGTTGTCAATGTGTGCACTCAACTTCCAGAGTTAAACCCGTGTGTGGATTCAGCAGTCTGCAAACACTTTCTCTGCAGAGTCCCAAAACAGGCGTTTTCAGCCCATTACCGGCATATGGAAGAAACAGCAGTAAGCACAGGGAAATATCTGCTTCTAAATCCAAAACGCAGCTATCTAACAGAACGGTTGTCAATGTGTGCACTCAACTTCCAGAGTTAAACCCGTGTGTGGATTCAGCAGTCTGCAGAGACTTTCTCTGCAGAGTCCCAAAACAGGCGTTTTCAGCCCATTACCGGCATATGGAAGAAACAGCAGTAAGCACAGGGAAATATCTGCTTCTAAATCCAAAACGCAGCTATCTAACAGAACGGTTGTCAATGTGTGCACTCAACTTCCAGAGTTAAACCCGTGTGTGGATTCAGCAGTCTGCAAACACTTTCTCTGCAGAGTCCCAAAACAGGCGTTTTCAGCCCATTACCGGCATATGGAAGAAACAGCAGTAAGCACAGGGAAATATCTGCTTCTAAATCCAAAACGCAGCTATCTAACAGAACGGTTGTCAATGTGTGCACTCAACTTCCAGAGTTAAACCCGTGTGTGGATTCAGCAGTCTGCAAACACTTTCTCTGCAGAGTCCCAAAACAGGCGTTTTCAGCCCATTACCGGCATATGGACGAAACAGCAGTAAGCACAGGGAAATATCTGCTTCTAAATCCAAAACGCAGCTATCTAACAGAACGGTTGTCAATGTGTGCACTCAACTTCCAGAGTTAAAGCCGTGTGTGGATTCAGCAGTCTGCAAACACTTTCTCTGCAGAGTCCCAAAACAGGCGTTTTCAGCCCATTACCGGCATATGGACGAAACAGCAGTAAGCACAGGGAAATATCTGCTTCTAAATCCAAAACGCAGCTATCTAACAGAACGGTTGTCAATGTGTGCACTCAACTTCCAGAGTTAAACCCGTGTGTGGATTCAGCAGTCTGCAAACACTTTCTGTGCAGAGTCTGAAAACAGGCCTTTCCGGCCCAGTACCGGCATATATAAGAAAGAGCATTAAGACTGCGTCTAAAACTCAGAAGAAACGTTTATTTCAACCTGCTCGGCCGTGTGTTCTCTGACCTAAGGGAGTTTAATCTATGTTTAGATTCAGCGAGATAGAAACACGTTTATTCTAGGAGCTGTCTTTGGATATTCCGGAATGAATGGGAGTATATGCTGTAAAGAGAAATATCTGTTTCTAAAACCAAAATGGATCTATCTAGCAGAGTGGTTGTGAATGTGTGCCTTTGGCTTAAAGAGGTAAACTGCTCTTCTCATGCAGCACTTTAGAAACCCTTTATATGCAAATTCTCATACAGGCCTTTCCAGCAAAACACCAGCCTAAAGGAAATAGCAGTAAGACTGCATCTTTAACATGGATGAAACTGTTTTCAAACTGCTCTGCTGTGTGTTCATTCGTATAAGAGGCTTGAATATATGTTCAGATTCAGCTAATTAGCAACACGTTTCTTCCAGGAGCTGTGTTTGCCTATTCCAGAGTATACTGGAGTATAAGATGTAAAGACAAATGTCTCGTTCCAAAAGAAAAACGGATGATCTAATGGAATGGTTGTCAATGTGTGCATTCAACTTACTGAGCTAAACTGCTGTTTGTATGCAGCAGTTTAGAAAACATTTCTGTGTAGATTCTCAAACAGACATTTCCAGCAAAATACCGGCCTATAAGAAATAGCAGTAAGACTGCGTCTAAAACTCAGAGGGAACGTTTCTTTCAAACTGCTCTGCAGTGTGTTCGTTCACCAAAGGTCGTTGAATCTATGTTTGGATTCAGCGAGTTTGAAACACGTTTATTCTAGGAGCTGCATTTCGATATTCCAGAGTGTATGGGAGTAAATGCTGTAAAGAGAAATATCTGTTTCTAAAACCAAAACGGAGCTATCTAACAGAATGGTTGTGAATGTGTGCATTCAACTTAAAGGGTTAATCTGCTCTTCTTAGGCAGCAGTTTAGAAACCCTTTATATGCAAATTCTAAAATCAACATTTGCAGCAAAACACCAGCCTAAAAGAAGTAGCAGTAAGACTGCATCTATAACATAGAAGAAACGTTTTCTTCAAAATGCTCTGCTCTGTGTTCATTCAACTAAGAGTCTTGAGTATATGTTCAGATTCAGCGAGTAAGAAACACGTTTCTTCCAGGAGCTGCATTTGCATATTCCAGAGTGTACTGGAGTATAAGGTTTAAAGTGAAATATCTGGTTCTAAAACAAACACGGAGCCATCTAACAGAATGGTTGTCACTGTGTGCATTCAGCTTATTGAGATAAACTGTTGTTTCTATGCAGCAGTTTAGAAAAGATTTTTGTGCAGATTCTAAAACAGACATTCCCAGCAAAATACCGGCCTCTAAGAAATAGCAATAAGACTGCGTCTAAAACTCAAATAAAACGTTTCTTTCAAACTGCTGTGCTGTGTGTTCGTTCACCTAAGGGAGTTGAATCTATGTTTAGATTCAGCGACTTAGAAACACGTCTATTCTGGGAGCTGCGTTTGGCTATTCCAGAATGAATGGGAGTATATGCTGTAACTAGAAACACAGGCTTCTAAAACCAAAACGGAGCTAGCTAACAGAATGATTGTGAATGAGGGCATTCAACTTAACGAATTAAACTGCTCCACTTAAGCAGCAGTTTACAAACCATTTATATGGAAATTCTAAAACCAACATTTCCAGGAAAACACCAGCCTAAAAGCAATAGCAGTAACAGTGCATCTATAACATGGAAGAAATGTTTTTCTCAAACTCCTCTGCTGTGTGTTCATTCACCTAAGAGACTTCAATATATGCACAGATTCAGCGAGTTACAAACACGTTTCTTCCAGGAGCTGCGTATGCATATATCAGAGTGTACTGGGGTACAAGATGTAAAGAGAAATATCTGATTATACTTAGAAACCCGTTTCTTTTAGGAGCTGCGTTTGGATATTCCAGAGTGAATGAGAGTATATGCTGTAAAGAGAAATAACTGCTTCTAAAACCAAAAGGCAGCTATCCAACTGAATGGTTGTCAATGTGTGCACTCAACGTCCAGAGTTAAACCCGTGTGTGGATTCAGCAGTCTGCAAACACTTTCTCTGCAGAGTCCCAAAAGAGGCGTTTTCAGCCCATTACCGGCATATGGAAGAAACAGCAGTAAGCACAGGGAAATATCTGCTTCTAAATCCAAAACGCAGCTATCTAACAGAACGGTTGTCAATGTGTGCACTCAACTTCCAGAGTTAAACCCGTGTGTGGATTCAGCAGTCTGCAAACACTTTCTCTGCAGAGTCCCAAAACAGGCGTTTTCAGCCCATTACCGGCATATGGAAGAAACAGCAGTAAGCACAGGGAAATATCTGCTTCTAAATCCAAAACGCAGCTATCTAACAGAACGGTTGTCAATGTGTGCACTCAACTTCCAGAGTTAAACCCGTGTGTGGATTCAGCAGTCTGCAAACACTTTCTCTGCAGAGTCCCAAAACAGGCGTTTTCAGCCCATTACCGGCATATGGAAGAAACAGCAGTAAGCACAGGGAAATATCTGCTTCTAAATCCAAATCGCTGCTATCTAACAGAACGGTTGTCAATGTGTGCACTCAACTTCCAGAGTTAAACCCGTGTGTGGATTCAGCAGTCTGCAAACACTTTCTCTGCAGAGTCCCAAAACAGGCGTTTTCAGCCCATTACCGGCATATGGAAGAAACAGCAGTAAGCACAGGGAAATATCTGCTTCTAAATCCAAAACGCAGCTATCTAACAGAACGGTTGTCAATGTGTGCACTCAACTTCCAGACTTAAACCCGTGTGTGGATTCAGCAGTCTGCAAACACTTTCTCTGCAGAGTCCCAAAACAGGCGTTTTCAGCCCATTACCGGCATATGGAAGAAACAGCAGTAAGCACAGGGAAATATCTGCTTCTAAATCCAAAACGCAGCTATCTAACAGAACGGTTGTCAATGTGTGCACTCAACTTCCAGAGTTAAACCCGTGTGTGGATTCAGCAGTCTGCAAACACTTTCTCTGCAGAGTCCCAAAACAGGCGTTTTCAGCCCATTACCGGCATATGGAAGAAACAGCAGTAAGCACAGGGAAATATCTGCTTCTAAATCCAAAACGCAGCTCTCTAACAGAACGGTTGTCAATGTGTGCACTCAACTTCCAGAGTTAAACCCGTGTGTGGATTCAGCAGTCTGCAAACACTTTCTCTGCAGAGTCCCAAAACAGGCGTTTTCAGCCCATTACCGGCATATGGAAGAAACAGCAGTAAGCACAGGGAAATATCTGCTTCTAAATCCAAAACGCAGCTATCTAACAGAACGGCTGTCAATGTGTGCACTCAACTTCCAGAGTTAAACCCGTGTGTGGATTCAGCAGTCTGCAAACACTTTCTCTGCAGAGTCCCAAAACAGGCGTTTTCAGCCCATTACCGGCATATGGAAGAAACAGCAGTAAGCACAGGGAAATATCTGCTTCTAAATCCAAAACGCAGCTATCTAACAGAACGGTTGTCAATGTGTGCACTCAACTTCCAGAGTTAAACCCGTGTGTGGATTCAGCAGTCTGCAAACACTTTCTCTGCAGAGTCCCAAAACAGGCGTTTTCAGCCCATTACCGGCATATGGAAGAAACAGCAGTAAGCACAGGGAAATATCTGCTTCTAAATCCAAAACGCAGCTATCTAACAGAACGGTTGTCAATGTGTGCACTCAACTTCCAGAGTTAAACCCGTGTGTGGATTCAGCAGTCTGCAAACACTTTCTCTGCAGAGTCCCAAAACAGGCGTTTTCAGCCCATTACCGGCATATGGAAGAAACAGCAGTAAGCACAGGGAAATATCTGCTTCTAAATCCAAAACGCAGCTATCTAACAGAACGGTTGTCAATGTGTGCACTCAACTTCCAGAGTTAAACCCGTGTGTGGATTCAGCAGTCTGCAAACACTTTCTGTGCAGAGTCTCAAAACAGGCCTTTCCGGCCCAGTACCGGCCTATATAAGAAAGAGCATTAAGACTGCGTCTAAAACTCAGAAGAAACGTTTCTTTCAAACTGCTCGGCCTTGTGTTCTTTGGCCTAAGGGAGTTGAATCTATGTTTAGATTCAGCGAGATAGAAACACGTTTATTCTAGGAGCTGTCTTTGGATATTCCAGATTGAATGGGAGTATATGCTGTAAAGAGAAATATCTGTTTCTAAAACCAAAATGGATCTATCTAGCAGAGTGGTTGTGAATGTGTGCCTTCGGCTTAAAGAGGTAAACTGCTCTTCTCATGCAGCACTTTAGAAACCCTTTCTATGCAAATTCTCATACCGACCTTTCCAGCAAAACACCAGCCTATAGGAAATAGCAGTAAGACTGCATCTTTAACATGGAGGAAACTGTTTTCAAACTGCTCTGCTGTGTGTTCATTCATATAAGAGACTTGAATATATGTTCAGATTCAGCTAGTTAGCAACACGTTTCTTCCAGGAGCTGTGTTTGCCTATTCCAGAGTATACTGGAGTATAAGATGTAAAGACAAATGTCTCGTTCCAAAAGAAAAACGGATGATCTAATGGAATGGTTGTCAATGTGTGCATTCAACTTACTGAGCTAAACTGCTGTTTGTATGCAGCAGTTTAGAAAACATTTCTGTGTAGATTCTCAAACAGACATTTCCAGCAAAATACCGGCCTATAAGAAATAGCAGTAAGACTGCGTCTAAAACTCAGAGGGAACGTTTCTTTCAAACTGCTCTGCAGTGTGTTCGTTCACCAAAGGTCGTTGAATCTATGTTTGGATTCAGCGAGTTTGAAACACGTTTATTCTAGGAGCTGCATTTCGATATTCCAGAGTGTATGGGAGTAAATGCTGTAAAGAGAAATATCTGTTTCTAAAACCAAAACGGAGCTATCTAACAGAATGGCTGTGAATGTGTGCATTCAACTTAAAGGGTTAATCTGCTCTTCTTAGGCAGCAGTTTAGAAACCCTTTATATGCAAATTCTAAAATCAACATTTGCAGCAAAACACCAGCCTAAAAGAAGTAGCAGTAAGACTGCATCTATAACATAGAAGAAACGTTTTCTTCAAAATGCTCTGCTCTGTGTTCATTCACCTAAGAGTCTTGAGTATATGTTCAGATTCAGCGAGTAAGAAACACGTTTCTTCCAGGAGCTGCATTTGCATATTCCAGAGTGTACTGGAGTATAAGGTTTAAAGTGAAATATCTGGTTCTAAAACAAACACGGAGCCATCTAACAGAATGGTTGTCACTGTGTGCATTCAGCTTATTGAGATAAACTGTTGTTTCTATGCAGCAGTTTAGAAAAGATTTTTGTGCAGATTCTAAAACAGACATTCCCAGCAAAATACCGGCCTCTAAGAAATAGCAATAAGACTGCGTCTAAAACTCAAATAAAACGTTTCTTTCAAACTGCTGTGCTGTGTGTTCGTTCACCTAAGGGAGTTGAATCTATGTTTAGATTCAGCGACTTAGAAACACGTCTATTCTGGGAGCTGCGTTTGGCTATTCCAGAATGAATGGGAGTATATGCTGTAACTAGAAACACAGGCTTCTAAAACCAAAACGGAGCTAGCTAACAGAATGATTGTGAATGAGGGCATTCAACTTAACGAATTAAACTGCTCCACTTAAGCAGCAGTTTACAAACCATTTATATGGAAATTCTAAAACCAACATTTCCAGGAAAACACCAGCCTAAAAGCAATAGCAGTAACAGTGCATCTATAACATGGAAGAAATGTTTTTCTCAAACTCCTCTGCTGTGTGTTCATTCACCTAAGAGACTTCAATATATGCACAGATTCAGCGAGTTACAAACACGTTTCTTCCAGGAGCTGCGTATGCATATATCAGAGTGTACTGGGGTACAAGATGTAAAGAGAAATATCTGATTATACTTAGAAACCCGTTTCTTTTAGGAGCTGCGTTTGGATATTCCAGAGTGAATGAGAGTATATGCTGTAAAGAGAAATAACTGCTTCTAAAACCAAAAGGCAGCTATCCAACTGAATGGTTGTCAATGTGTGCACTCAACGTCCAGAGTTAAACCCGTGTGTGGATTCAGCAGTCTGCAAACACTTTCTCTGCAGAGTCCCAAAAGAGGCGTTTTCAGCCCATTACCGGCATATGGAAGAAACAGCAGTAAGCACAGGGAAATATCTGCTTCTAAATCCAAAACGCAGCTATCTAACAGAACGGTTGTCAATGTGTGCACTCAACTTCCAGAGTTAAACCCGTGTGTGGATTCAGCAGTCTGCAAACACTTTCTCTGCAGAGTCCCAAAACAGGCGTTTTCAGCCCATTACCGGCATATGGAAGAAACAGCAGTAAGCACAGGGAAATATCTGCTTCTAAATCCAAAACGCAGCTATCTAACAGAACGGTTGTCAATGTGTGCACTCAACTTCCAGACTTAAACCCGTGTGTGGATTCAGCAGTCTGCAAACACTTTCTCTGCAGAGTCCCAAAACAGGCGTTTTCAGCCCATTACCGGCATATGGAAGAAACAGCAGTAAGCACAGGGAAATATCTGCTTCTAAATCCAAATCGCTGCTATCTAACAGAACGGTTGTCAATGTGTGCACTCAACTTCCAGAGTTAAACCCGTGTGTGGATTCAGCAGTCTGCAAACACTTTCTCTGCAGAGTCCCAAAACAGGCGTTTTCAGCCCATTACCGGCATATGGAAGAAACAGCAGTAAGCACAGGGAAATATGTGCTTCTAAATCCAAAACGCAGCTATCTAACAGAACGGTTGTCAATGTGTGCACTCAACTTCCAGACTTAAACCCGTGTGTGGATTCAGCAGTCTGCAAACACTTTCTCTGCAGAGTCCCAAAACAGGCGTTTTCAGCCCATTACCGGCATATGGAAGAAACAGCAGTAAGCACAGGGAAATATCTGCTTCTAAATCCAAAACGCAGCTATCTAACAGAACGGTTGTCAATGTGTGCACTCAACTTCCAGAGTTAAACCCGTGTGTGGATTCAGCAGTCTGCAAACACTTTCTCTGCAGAGTCCCAAAACAGGCGTTTTCAGCCCATTACCGGCATATGGAAGAAACAGCAGTAAGCACAGGGAAATATCTGCTTCTAAATCCAAAACGCAGCTATCTAACAGAACGGTTGTCAATGTGTGCACTCAACTTCCAGAGTTAAACCCGTGTGTGGATTCAGCAGTCTGCAAACACTTTCTCTGCAGAGTCCCAAAACAGGCGTTTTCAGCCCATTACCGGCATATGGAAGAAACAGCAGTAAGCACAGGGAAATATCTGCTTCTAAATCCAAAACGCAGCTATCTAACAGAACGGTTGTCAATGTGTGCACTCAACTTCCAGAGTTAAACCCGTGTGTGGATTCAGCAGTCTGCAAACACTTTCTGTGCAGAGTCTCAAAACAGGCCTTTCCGGCCCAGTACCGGCCTATATAAGAAAGAGCATTAAGACTGCGTCTAAAACTCAGAAGAAACGTTTCTTTCAAACTGCTCGGCCTTGTGTTCTTTGGCCTAAGGGAGTTGAATCTATGTTTAGATTCAGCGAGATAGAAACACGTTTATTCTAGGAGCTGTCTTTGGATATTCCAGATTGAATGGGAGTATATGCTGTAAAGAGAAATATCTGTTTCTAAAACCAAAATGGATCTATCTAGCAGAGTGGTTGTGAATGTGTGCCTTCGGCTTAAAGAGGTAAACTGCTCTTCTCATGCAGCACTTTAGAAACCCTTTCTATGCAAATTCTCATACCGACCTTTCCAGCAAAACACCAGCCTATAGGAAATAGCAGTAAGACTGCATCTTTAACATGGAGGAAACTGTTTTCAAACTGCTCTGCTGTGTGTTCATTCATATAAGAGACTTGAATATATGTTCAGATTCAGCTAGTTAGCAACACGTTTCTTCCAGGAGCTGTGTTTGCCTATTCCAGAGTATACTGGAGTATAAGATGTAAAGACAAATGTCTCGTTCCAAAAGAAAAACGGATGATCTAATGGAATGGTTGTCAATGTGTGCATTCAACTTACTGAGCTAAACTGCTGTTTGTATGCAGCAGTTTAGAAAACATTTCTGTGTAGATTCTCAAACAGACATTTCCAGCAAAATACCGGCCTATAAGAAATAGCAGTAAGACTGCGTCTAAAACTCAGAGGGAACGTTTCTTTCAAACTGCTCTGCAGTGTGTTCGTTCACCAAAGGTCGTTGAATCTATGTTTGGATTCAGCGAGTTTGAAACACGTTTATTCTAGGAGCTGCATTTCGATATTCCAGAGTGTATGGGAGTAAATGCTGTAAAGAGAAATATCTGTTTCTAAAACCAAAACGGAGCTATCTAACAGAATGGCTGTGAATGTGTGCATTCAACTTAAAGGGTTAATCTGCTCTTCTTAGGCAGCAGTTTAGAAACCCTTTATATGCAAATTCTAAAATCAACATTTGCAGCAAAACACCAGCCTAAAAGAAGTAGCAGTAAGACTGCATCTATAACATAGAAGAAACGTTTTCTTCAAAATGCTCTGCTCTGTGTTCATTCACCTAAGAGTCTTGAGTATATGTTCAGATTCAGCGAGTAAGAAACACGTTTCTTCCAGGAGCTGCATTTGCATATTCCAGAGTGTACTGGAGTATAAGGTTTAAAGTGAAATATCTGGTTCTAAAACAAACACGGAGCCATCTAACAGAATGGTTGTCACTGTGTGCATTCAGCTTATTGAGATAAACTGTTGTTTCTATGCAGCAGTTTAGAAAAGATTTTTGTGCAGATTCTAAAACAGACATTCCCAGCAAAATACCGGCCTCTAAGAAATAGCAATAAGACTGCGTCTAAAACTCAAATAAAACGTTTCTTTCAAACTGCTGTGCTGTGTGTTCGTTCACCTAAGGGAGTTGAATCTATGTTTAGATTCAGCGACTTAGAAACACGTCTATTCTGGGAGCTGCGTTTGGCTATTCCAGAATGAATGGGAGTATATGCTGTAACTAGAAACACAGGCTTCTAAAACCAAAACGGAGCTAGCTAACAGAATGATTGTGAATGAGGGCATTCAACTTAACGAATTAAACTGCTCCACTTAAGCAGCAGTTTACAAACCATTTATATGGAAATTCTAAAACCAACATTTCCAGGAAAACACCAGCCTAAAAGCAAGAGCAGTAACAGTGCATCTATAACATGGAAGAAATGTTTTTCTCAAACTCCTCTGCTGTGTGTTCATTCACCTAAGAGACTTCAATATATGCACAGATTCAGCGAGTTACAAACACGTTTCTTCCAGGAGCTGCGTATGCATATATCAGAGTGTACTGGGGTACAAGATGTAAAGAGAAATATCTGATTATACTTAGAAACCCGTTTCTTTTAGGAGCTGCGTTTGGATATTCCAGAGTGAATGAGAGTATATGCTGTAAAGAGAAATAACTGCTTCTAAAACCAAAAGGCAGCTATCCAACTGAATGGTTGTCAATGTGTGCACTCAACGTCCAGAGTTAAACCCGTGTGTGGATTCAGCAGTCTGCAAACACTTTCTCTGCAGAGTCCCAAAAGAGGCGTTTTCAGCCCATTACCGGCATATGGAAGAAACAGCAGTAAGCACAGGGAAATATCTGCTTCTAAATCCAAAACGCAGCTATCTAACAGAACGGTTGTCAATGTGTGCACTCAACTTCCAGAGTTAAACCCGTGTGTGGATTCAGCAGTCTGCAAACACTTTCTCTGCAGAGTCCCAAAACAGGCGTTTTCAGCCCATTACCGGCATATGGAAGAAACAGCAGTAAGCACAGGGAAATATCTGCTTCTAAATCCAAAACGCAGCTATCTAACAGAACGGTTGTCAATGTGTGCACTCAACTTCCAGAGTTAAACCCGTGTGTGGATTCAGCAGTCTGCAAACACTTTCTCTGCAGAGTCCCAAAACAGGCGTTTTCAGCCCATTACCGGCATATGGAAGAAACAGCAGTAAGCACAGGGAAATATCTGCTTCTAAATCCAAATCGCTGCTATCTAACAGAACGGTTGTCAATGTGTGCACTCAACTTCCAGAGTTAAACCCGTGTGTGGATTCAGCAGTCTGCAAACACTTTCTCTGCAGAGTCCCAAAACAGGCGTTTTCAGCCCATTACCGGCATATGGAAGAAACAGCAGTAAGCACAGGGAAATATCTGCTTCTAAATCCAAAACGCAGCTATCTAACAGAACGGTTGTCAATGTGTGCACTCAACTTCCAGACTTAAACCCGTGTGTGGATTCAGCAGTCTGCAAACACTTTCTCTGCAGAGTCCCAAAACAGGCGTTTTCAGCCCATTACCGGCATATGGAAGAAACAGCAGTAAGCACAGGGAAATATCTGCTTCTAAATCCAAAACGCAGCTATCTAACAGAACGGTTGTCAATGTGTGCACTCAACTTCCAGAGTTAAACCCGTGTGTGGATTCAGCAGTCTGCAAACACTTTCTCTGCAGAGTCCCAAAACAGGCGTTTTCAGCCCATTACCGGCATATGGAAGAAACAGCAGTAAGCACAGGGAAATATCTGCTTCTAAATCCAAAACGCAGCTATCTAACAGAACGGTTGTCAATGTGTGCACTCAACTTCCAGAGTTAAACCCGTGTGTGGATTCAGCAGTCTGCAAACACTTTCTCTGCAGAGTCCCAAAACAGGCGTTTTCAGCCCATTACCGGCATATGGAAGAAACAGCAGTAAGCACAGGGAAATATCTGCTTCTAAATCCAAAACGCAGCTATCTAACAGAACGGTTGTCAATGTGTGCACTCAACTTCCAGAGTTAAACCCGTGTGTGGATTCAGCAGTCTGCAAACACTTTCTGTGCAGAGTCTCAAAACAGGCCTTTCCGGCCCAGTACCGGCCTATATAAGAAAGAGCATTAAGACTGCGTCTAAAACTCAGAAGAAACGTTTCTTTCAAACTGCTCGGCCTTGTGTTCTTTGGCCTAAGGGAGTTGAATCTATGTTTAGATTCAGCGAGATAGAAACACGTTTATTCTAGGAGCTGTCTTTGGATATTCCAGATTGAATGGGAGTATATGCTGTAAAGAGAAATATCTGTTTCTAAAACCAAAATGGATCTATCTAGCAGAGTGGTTGTGAATGTGTGCCTTCGGCTTAAAGAGGTAAACTGCTCTTCTCATGCAGCACTTTAGAAACCCTTTCTATGCAAATTCTCATACCGACCTTTCCAGCAAAACACCAGCCTATAGGAAATAGCAGTAAGACTGCATCTTTAACATGGAGGAAACTGTTTTCAAACTGCTCTGCTGTGTGTTCATTCATATAAGAGACTTGAATATATGTTCAGATTCAGCTAGTTAGCAACACGTTTCTTCCAGGAGCTGTGTTTGCCTATTCCAGAGTATACTGGAGTATAAGATGTAAAGACAAATGTCTCGTTCCAAAAGAAAAACGGATGATCTAATGGAATGGTTGTCAATGTGTGCATTCAACTTACTGAGCTAAACTGCTGTTTGTATGCAGCAGTTTAGAAAACATTTCTGTGTAGATTCTCAAACAGACATTTCCAGCAAAATACCGGCCTATAAGAAATAGCAGTAAGACTGCGTCTAAAACTCAGAGGGAACGTTTCTTTCAAACTGCTCTGCAGTGTGTTCGTTCACCAAAGGTCGTTGAATCTATGTTTGGATTCAGCGAGTTTGAAACACGTTTATTCTAGGAGCTGCATTTCGATATTCCAGAGTGTATGGGAGTAAATGCTGTAAAGAGAAATATCTGTTTCTAAAACCAAAACGGAGCTATCTAACAGAATGGCTGTGAATGTGTGCATTCAACTTAAAGGGTTAATCTGCTCTTCTTAGGCAGCAGTTTAGAAACCCTTTATATGCAAATTCTAAAATCAACATTTGCAGCAAAACACCAGCCTAAAAGAAGTAGCAGTAAGACTGCATCTATAACATAGAAGAAACGTTTTCTTCAAAATGCTCTGCTCTGTGTTCATTCACCTAAGAGTCTTGAGTATATGTTCAGATTCAGCGAGTAAGAAACACGTTTCTTCCAGGAGCTGCATTTGCATATTCCAGAGTGTACTGGAGTATAAGGTTTAAAGTGAAATATCTGGTTCTAAAACAAACACGGAGCCATCTAACAGAATGGTTGTCACTGTGTGCATTCAGCTTATTGAGATAAACTGTTGTTTCTATGCAGCAGTTTAGAAAAGATTTTTGTGCAGATTCTAAAACAGACATTCCCAGCAAAATACCGGCCTCTAAGAAATAGCAATAAGACTGCGTCTAAAACTCAAATAAAACGTTTCTTTCAAACTGCTGTGCTGTGTGTTCGTTCACCTAAGGGAGTTGAATCTATGTTTAGATTCAGCGACTTAGAAACACGTCTATTCTGGGAGCTGCGTTTGGCTATTCCAGAATGAATGGGAGTATATGCTGTAACTAGAAACACAGGCTTCTAAAACCAAAACGGAGCTAGCTAACAGAATGATTGTGAATGAGGGCATTCAACTTAACGAATTAAACTGCTCCACTTAAGCAGCAGTTTACAAACCATTTATATGGAAATTCTAAAACCAACATTTCCAGGAAAACACCAGCCTAAAAGCAATAGCAGTAACAGTGCATCTATAACATGGAAGAAATGTTTTTCTCAAACTCCTCTGCTGTGTGTTCATTCACCTAAGAGACTTCAATATATGCACAGATTCAGCGAGTTACAAACACGTTTCTTCCAGGAGCTGCGTATGCATATATCAGAGTGTACTGGGGTACAAGATGTAAAGAGAAATATCTGATTATACTTAGAAACCCGTTTCTTTTAGGAGCTGCGTTTGGATATTCCAGAGTGAATGAGAGTATATGCTGTAAAGAGAAATAACTGCTTCTAAAACCAAAAGGCAGCTATCCAACTGAATGGTTGTCAATGTGTGCACTCAACGTCCAGAGTTAAACCCGTGTGTGGATTCAGCAGTCTGCAAACACTTTCTCTGCAGAGTCCCAAAAGAGGCGTTTTCAGCCCATTACCGGCATATGGAAGAAACAGCAGTAAGCACAGGGAAATATCTGCTTCTAAATCCAAAACGCAGCTATCTAACAGAACGGTTGTCAATGTGTGCACTCAACTTCCAGAGTTAAACCCGTGTGTGGATTCAGCAGTCTGCAAACACTTTCTCTGCAGAGTCCCAAAACAGGCGTTTTCAGCCCATTACCGGCATATGGAAGAAACAGCAGTAAGCACAGGGAAATATCTGCTTCTAAATCCAAAACGCAGCTATCTAACAGAACGGTTGTCAATGTGTGCACTCAACTTCCAGAGTTAAACCCGTGTGTGGATTCAGCAGTCTGCAAACACTTTCTCTGCAGAGTCCCAAAGCAGGCGTTTTCAGCCCATTACCGGCATATGGAAGAAACAGCAGTAAGCACAGGGAAATATCTGCTTCTAAATCCAAAACGCAGCTATGTAATAGAACGGTTGTCAATGTGTGCACTCAACTTCCAGAGTTAAACCCGTGTGTGGATTCAGCAGTCTGCAAACACTTTCTCTGCAGAGTCCCAAAACAGGCGTTTTCAGCCCATTACCGGCATATGGAAGAAACAGCAGTAAGCACAGGGAAATATCTGCTTCTAAATCCAAAACGCAGCTATCTAACAGAACGGTTGTCAATGTGTGCACTCAACTTCCAGAGTTAAACCCGTGTGTGGATTCAGCAGTCTGCAAACACTTTCTCTGCAGAGTCCCAAAACAGGCGTTTTCAGCCCATTACCGGCATATGGAAGAAACAGCAGTAAGCACACGGAAATATCTGCTTCTAAATCCAAAACGCAGCTATCTAACAGAACGGTTGTCAATGTGTGCACTCAATTTCCAGAGTTAAACCAGTGTGTGGATTCAGCAGTCTGCAAACCCTTTCTCTGCCGAGTCCCAAAACAGGCGTTTTCAGCCCATTACCGGCATATGGAAGAAACAGCAGTAAGCACAGGGAAATATCTGCTTCTAAATCCAAAACGCAGCTATCTAACAGAACGGTTGTCAATGTGTGCACTCAACTTCCAGAGTTAAACCCGTGTGTGGATTCAGCAGTCTGCAAACACTTTCTCTGCAGAGTCCCAAAACAGGCGTTTTCAGCCCATTACCGGCATATGGAAGAAACAGCAGTAAGCACAGGGAAATATCTGCTTCTAAATCCAAAACGCAGCTATCTAACAGAACGGTTGTCAATGTGTGCACTCAACTTCCAGAGTTAAACCCGTGTGTGGATTCAGCAGTCTGCAAACACTTTCTCTGCAGAGTCCCAAAACAGGCGTTTTCAGCCCATTACCGGCATATGGAAGAAACAGCAGTAAGCACAGGGAAATATCTGCTTCTAAATCCAAAACGCAGCTCTCTAACAGAACGGTTGTCAATGTGTGCACTCAACTTCCAGAGTTAAACCCGTGTGTGGATTCAGCAGTCTGCAAACACTTTCTCTGCAGAGTCCCAAAACAGGCGTTTTCAGCCCATTACCGGCATATGGAAGAAACAGCAGTAAGCACAGGGAAATATCTGCTTCTAAATCCAAAACGCAGCTATCTAACAGAACGGTTGTCAATGTGTGCACTCAACTTCCAGAGTTAAACCCGTGTGTGGATTCAGCAGTCTGCAAACACTTTCTCTGCAGAGTCCCAAAACAGGCGTTTTCAGCCCATTACCGGCATATGGAAGAAACAGCAGTAAGCACAGGGAAATATCTGCTTCTAAATCCAAAACGCAGCTATCTAACAGAACGGTTGTCAAAGTGTGCACTCAACTTCCAGAGTTAAACCCGTGTGTGGATTCAGCAGTCTGCAAACACTTTCTCTGCAGAGTCCCAAAACAGGCGTTTTCAGCCCATTACCGGCATATGGAAGAAACAGCAGTAAGCACAGGGAAATATCTGCTTCTACATCCAAAACGCAGCTATCTAACAGAACGGTTGTCAATGTGTGCACTCAACTTCCAGAGTTAAACCCGTGTGTGGATTCAGCAGTCTGCAAACACTTTCTCTGCAGAGTCCCAAAACAGGCGTTTTCAGCCCTTTACCGGCATATGGAAGAAACAGCAGTAAGCACAGGGAAATATCTGCTTCTAAATCCAAAACGCAGCTATCTACCAGAACGGTTGTCAATGTGTGCACTCAACTTCCAGAGTTAAACCCGTGTGTGGATTCAGCAGTCTGCAAACACTTTCTCTGCAGAGTCCCAAAACAGGCGTTTTCAGCCCATTACCGGCATATGGAAGAAACAGCAGTAAGCACAGGGAAATATCTGCTTCTAAATCCAAAACGCAGCTATCTAACAGAACGGTTGTCAATGTGTGCACTCAACTTCCAGAGTTAAACCCTTGTGTGGATTCAGCAGTCTGCAAACACTTTCTCTGCAGAGTCCCAAAACAGGCGTTTTCAGCCCATTACCGGCATATGGAAGAAACAGCAGTAAGCACAGGGAAATATCTGCTTCTAAATCCAAATCGCTGCTATCTAACAGAACGGTTGTCAATGTGTGCACTCAACTTCCAGAGTTAAACCCGTGTGTGGATTCAGCAGTCTGCAAACACTTTCTCTGCAGAGTCCCAAAACAGGCGTTTTCAGCCCATTACCGGCATATGGAAGAAACAGCAGTAAGCACAGGGAAATATCTGCTTCTAAATCCAAAACGCAGCTATCTAACAGAACGGTTGTCAATGTGTGCACTCAACTTCCAGAGTTAAACCCGTGTGTGGATTCAGCAGTCTGCAAACACTTTCTCTGCAGAGTCCCAAAACAGGCGTTTTCAGCCCATTACCGGCATATGGAAGAAACAGCAGTAAGCACAGGGAAATATCTGCTTCTAAATCCAAAACGCAGCTATCTAACAGAACGGTTGTCAATGTGTGCACTCAACTTCCAGAGTTAAACCCGTGTGTGGATTCAGCAGTCTGCAAACACTTTCTCTGCAGAGTCCCAAAACAGGCGTTTTCAGCCCATTACCGGCATATGGAAGAAACAGCAGTAAGCACAGGGAAATATCTGCTTCTAAATCCAAAACGCAGCTATCTAACAGAACGGTTGTCAATGTGTGCACTCAACTTCCAGAGTTAAACCCGTGTGTGGATTCAGCAGTCTGCAAACACTTTCTCTGCAGAGTCCCAAAACAGGCGTTTTCAGCCCATTACCGGCATATGGAAGAAACAGCAGTAAGCACAGGGAAATATCTGCTTCTAAATCGAAAACGCAGCTATCTAACAGAACGGTTGTCAATGTGTGCACTCAACTTCCAGAGTTAAACCCGTGTGTGGATTCAGCAGTCTGCAAACACTTTCTCTGCAGAGTCCCAAAACAGGCGTTTTCAGCCCATTACCGGCATATGGAAGAAACAGCAGTAAGCACACGGAAATATCTGCTTCTAAATCCAAAACGCAGCTATCTAACAGAACGGTTGTCAATGTGTGCACTCAATTTCCAGAGTTAAACCAGTGTGTGGATTCAGCAGTCTGCAAACCCTTTCTCTGCCGATTCCCAAAACAGGCGTTTTCAGCCCATTACCGGCATATGGAAGAAACAGCAGTAAGCACAGGGAAATATCTGCTTCTAAATCCAAAACGCAGCTATCTAACAGAACGGTTGTCAATGTGTGCACTCAACTTCCAGAGTTAAACCCGTGTGTGGATTCAGCCGTCTGCAAACACTTTCTCTGCAGAGTCCCAAAACAGGCGTTTTCAGCCCATTACCGGCATATGGAAGAAACAGCAGTAAGCACAGGGAAATATCTGCTTCTAAATCCAAAACGCAGCTCTCTAACAGAACGGTTGTCAATGTGTGCACTCAACTTCCAGAGTTAAACCCGTGTGTGGATTCAGCAGTCTGCAAACACTTTCTCTGCAGAGTCCCAAAACAGGCGTTTTCAGCCCATTACCGGCATATGGAAGAAACAGCAGTAAGCACAGGGAAATATCTGCTTCTAAATCCAAAACGCAGCTCTCTAACAGAACGGTTGTCAATGTGTGCACTCAACTTCCAGAGTTAAACCCGTGTGTGGATTCAGCAGTCTGCAAACACTTTCTCTGCAGAGTCCCAAAACAGGCGTTTTCAGCCCATTACCGGCATATGGAAGAAACAGCAGTAAGCACAGGGAAATATCTGCTTCTAAATCCAAAACGCAGCTATCTAACAGAACGGTTGTCAATGTGTGCACTCAACTTCCAGAGTTAAACCCGTGTGTGGATTCAGCAGTCTGCAAACACTTTCTCTGCAGAGTCCCAAAACAGGCGTTTTCAGCCCATTACCGGCATATGGAAGAAACAGCAGTAAGCACAGGGAAATATCTGCTTCTAAATCCAAAACGCAGCTATCTAACAGAACGGTTGTCAAAGTGTGCACTCAACTTCCAGAGTTAAACCCGTGTGTGGATTCAGCAGTCTGCAAACACTTTCTCTGCAGAGTCCCAAAACAGGCGTTTTCAGCCCATTACCGGCATATGGAAGAAACAGCAGTAAGCACAGGGAAATATCTGCTTCTACATCCAAAACGCAGCTATCTAACAGAACGGTTGTCAATGTGTGCACTCAACTTCCAGAGTTAAACCCGTGTGTGGATTCAGCAGTCTGCAAACACTTTCTCTGCAGAGTCCCAAAACAGGCGTTTTCAGCCCTTTACCGGCATATGGAAGAAACAGCAGTAAGCACAGGGAAATATCTGCTTCTAAATCCAAAACGCAGCTATCTAACAGAACGGTTGTCAATGTGTGCACTCAACTTCCAGAGTTAAACCCGTGTGTGGATTCAGCAGTCTGCAAACACTTTCTCTGCAGAGTCCCAAAACAGGCGTTTTCAGCCCTTTACCGGCATATGGAAGAAACAGCAGTAAGCACAGGGAAATATCTGCTTCTAAATCCAAAACGCAGCTATCTAACAGAACGGTTGTCAATGTGTGCACTCAACTTCCAGAGTTAAACCCGTGTGTGGATTCAGCAGTCTGCAAACACTTTCTCTGCAGAGTCCCAAAACAGGCGTTTTCAGCCCATTACCGGCATATGGAAGAAACAGCAGTAAGCACAGGGAAATATCTGCTTCTAAATCCAAAACGCAGCCATCTAACAGAACGGTTGTCAATGTGTGCACTCAACTTCCAGAGTTAAACCCGTGTGTGGATTCAGCAGTCTGCAAACACTTTCTCTGCAGAGTCCCAAAACAGGCGTTTTCAGCCCATTACCGGCATATGGAAGAAACAGCAGTAAGCACAGGGAAATATCTGCTTCTAAATCCAAAACGCAGCTATCTAACAGAACGGTTGTCAATGTGTGCACTCAACTTCCAGAGTTAAACCCGTGTGTGGATTCAGCAGTCTGCAAACACTTTCTCTGCAGAGTCCCAAAACAGGCGTTTTCAGCCCATTACCGGCATATGGAAGAAACAGCAGTAAGCACAGGGAAATATCTGCTTCTAAATCCAAAACGCAGCTATCTAACAGAACGGTTGTCAATGTGTGCACTCAACTTCCAGAGTTAAACCCGTGTGTGGATTCAGCAGTCTGCAAACTCTCTGCAGAGTCCCAAAACAGGCGTTTTCAGCCCATTACCGGCATATGGAAGAAACAGCAGTAAGCACAGGGAAATATCTGCTTCTAAATCCAAAACGCAGCTATCTAACAGAACGGTTGTCAATGTGTGCGCTCAACTTCCAGAGTTAAACCCGTGTGTGGATTCAGCAGTCTGCAAACACTTTCTCTGCAGAGTCCCAAAACAGGCGTTTTCAGCCCATTACCGGCATATGGAAGAAACAGCAGTAAGCACAGGGAAATATCTGCTTCTAAATCCAAAACGCAGCTATCTAACAGAACGGTTGTCAATGTGTGCACTCAACTTCCAGAGTTAAACCCGTGTGTGGATTCAGCAGTCTGCAAACACTTTCTCTGCAGAGTCCCAAAACAGGCGTTTTCAGCCCATTACCGGCATATGGAAGAAACAGCAGTAAGCACAGGGAAATATCTGCTTCTAAATCCAAAACGCAGCTATCTAACAGAACGGTTGTCAATGTGTGCACTCAACTTCCAGAGTTAAACCCGTGTGTGGATTCAGCAGTCTGCAAACACTTTCTCTGCAGAGTCCCAAAACAGGCGTTTTCAGCCCATTACCGGCATATGGAAGAAACAGCAGTAAGCACAGGGAAATATCTGCTTCTAAATCCAAAACGCAGCTATCTAACAGAACGGTTGTCAATGTGTGCACTCAATTTCCAGAGTTAAACCCGTGTGTGGATTCAGCAGTCTGCAAACCCTTTCTCTGCCGAGTCCCAAAACAGGCGTTTTCAGCCCATTACCGGCATATGGAAGAAACAGCAGTAAGCACAGGGAAATATCTGCTTCTAAATCCAAAACGCAGCTATCTAACAGAACGGTTGTCAATGTGTGCACTCAACTTCCAGAGTTAAACCCGTGTGTGGATTCAGCCATCTGCAAACACTTTCTCTGCAGAGTCCCAAAACAGGCGTTTTCAGCCCATTACCGGCATATGGAAGAAACAGCAGTAAGCACAGGGAAATATCTGCTTCTAAATCCAAAACGCAGCTATCTAACAGAACGGTTGTCAATGTGTGCACTCAACTTCCAGAGTTAAACCCGTGTGTGGATTCAGCAGTCTGCAAACACTTTCTCTGCAGAGTCCCAAAACAGGCGTTTTCAGCCCATTACCGGCATATGGAAGAAACAGCAGTAAGCACAGGGAAATATCTGCTTCTAAATCCAAAACGCAGCTCTCTAACAGAACGGTTGTCAATGTGTGCACTCAACTTCCAGAGTTAAACCCGTGTGTGGATTCAGCAGTCTGCAAACACTTTCTCTGCAGAGTCCCAAAACAGGCGTTTTCAGCCCTTTACCGGCATATGGAAGAAACAGCAGTAAGCACAGGGAAATATCTGCTTCTAAATCCAAAACGCAGCTATCTAACAGAACGGTTGTCAATGTGTGCACTCAACTTCCAGAGTTAAACCCGTGTGTGGATTCAGCAGTCTGCAAACACTTTCTCTGCAGAGTCCCAAAACAGGCGTTTTCAGCCCATTACCGGCATATGGAAGAAACAGCAGTAAGCACAGGGAAATATCTGCTTCTAAATCCAAAACGCAGCTATCTAACAGAACGGTTGTCAATGTGTGCACTCAACTTCCAGAGTTAAACCCGTGTGTGGATTCAGCAGTCTGCAAACACTTTCTCTGCAGAGTCCCAAAACAGGCGTTTTCAGCCCATTACCGGCATATGGAAGAAACAGCAGTAAGCACAGGGAAATATCTGCTTCTAAATCCAAAACGCAGCTATCTAACAGAACGGTTGTCAATGTGTGCACTCAACTTCCAGAGTTAAACCCGTGTGTGGATTCAGCAGTCTGCAAACACTTTCTCTGCAGAGTCCCAAAACAGGCGTTTTCAGCCCATTACCGGCATATGGAAGAAACAGCAGTAAGCACAGGGAAATATCTGCTTCTAAATCCAAAACGCAGCTCTCTAACAGAACGGTTGTCAATGTGTGCACTCAACTTCCAGAGTTAAACCCGTGTGTGGATTCAGCAGTCTGCAAACACTTTCTCTGCAGAGTCCCAAAACAGGCGTTTTCAGCCCATTACCGGCATATGGAAGAAACAGCAGTAAGCACAGGGAAATATCTGCTTCTAAATCCAAAACGCAGCTATCTAACAGAACGGTTGTCAATGTGTGCACTCAACTTCCAGAGTTAAACCCGTGTGTGGATTCAGCAGTCTGCAAACACTTTCTCTGCAGAGTCCCAAAACAGGCGTTTTCAGCCCATTACCGGCATATGGAAGAAACAGCAGTAAGCACAGGGAAATATCTGCTTCTAAATCCAAAACGCAGCTATCTAACAGAACGGTTGTCAATGTGTGCACTCAACTTCCAGAGTTAAACCCGTGTGTGGATTCAGCAGTCTGCAAACACTTTCTGTGCAGAGTCTCAAAACAGGCCTTTCCGGCCCAGTACCCGGCCTATATAAGAAAGAGCATTAAGACTGCGTCTAAAACTCAGAAGAAACGTTTCTTTCAAACTGCTCGGCCTTGTGTTCTTTGGCCTAAGGGAGTTGAATCTATGTTTAGATTCAGCGAGATAGAAACACGTTTATTCTAGGAGCTGTCTTTGGATATTCCAGATTGAATGGGAGTATATGCTGTAAAGAGAAATATCTGTTTCTAAAACCAAAATGGATCTATCTAGCAGAGTGGTTGTGAATGTGTGCCTTCGGCTTAAAGAGGTAAACTGCTCTTCTCATGCAGCACTTTAGAAACCCTTTCTATGCAAATTCTCATACCGACCTTTCCAGCAAAACACCAGCCTATAGGAAATAGCAGTAAGACTGCATCTTTAACATGGAGGAAACTGTTTTCAAACTGCTCTGCTGTGTGTTCATTCATATAAGAGACTTGAATATATGTTCAGATTCAGCTAGTTAGCAACACGTTTCTTCCAGGAGCTGTGTTTGCCTATTCCAGAGTATACTGGAGTATAAGATGTAAAGACAAATGTCTCGTTCCAAAAGAAAAACGGATGATCTAATGGAATGGTTGTCAATGTGTGCATTCAACTTACTGAGCTAAACTGCTGTTTGTATGCAGCAGTTTAGAAAACATTTCTGTGTAGATTCTCAAACAGACATTTCCAGCAAAATACCGGCCTATAAGAAATAGCAGTAAGACTGCGTCTAAAACTCAGAGGGAACGTTTCTTTCAAACTGCTCTGCAGTGTGTTCGTTCACCAAAGGTCGTTGAATCTATGTTTGGATTCAGCGAGTTTGAAACACGTTTATTCTAGGAGCTGCATTTCGATATTCCAGAGTGTATGGGAGTAAATGCTGTAAAGAGAAATATCTGTTTCTAAAACCAAAACGGAGCTATCTAACAGAATGGCTGTGAATGTGTGCATTCAACTTAAAGGGTTAATCTGCTCTTCTTAGGCAGCAGTTTAGAAACCCTTTATATGCAAATTCTAAAATCAACATTTGCAGCAAAACACCAGCCTAAAAGAAGTAGCAGTAAGACTGCATCTATAACATAGAAGAAACGTTTTCTTCAAAATGCTCTGCTCTGTGTTCATTCACCTAAGAGTCTTGAGTATATGTTCAGATTCAGCGAGTAAGAAACCAACGTTTCTTCCAGGAGCTGCATTTGCATATTCCAGAGTGTACTGGAGTATAAGGTTTAAAGTGAAATATCTGGTTCTAAAACAAACACGGAGCCATCTAACAGAATGGTTGTCACTGTGTGCATTCAGCTTATTGAGATAAACTGTTGTTTCTATGCAGCAGTTTAGAAAAGATTTTTGTGCAGATTCTAAAACAGACATTCCCAGCAAAATACCGGCCTCTAAGAAATAGCAATAAGACTGCGTCTAAAACTCAAATAAAACGTTTCTTTCAAACTGCTGTGCTGTGTGTTCGTTTCACCTAAGGAGTTGAATCTATGTTTAGATTCAGCGACTTAGAAACACGTCTATTCTGGGAGCTGCGTTTGGCTATTCCAGAATGAATGGGAGTATATGCTGTAACTAGAAACACAGGCTTCTAAAACCAAAACGGAGCTAGCTAACAGAATGATTGTGAATGAGGGCATTCAACTTAACGAATTAAACTGCTCCACTTAAGCAGCAGTTTACAAACCATTTATATGGAAATTCTAAAACCAACATTTCCAGAAAAACACCAGCCTAAAAGCAATAGCAGTAACAGTGCATCTATAACATGGAAGAAATGTTTTTCTCAAACTCCTCTGCTGTGTGTTCATTCACCTAAGAGACTTCAATATATGCACAGATTCAGCGAGTTACAAACACGTTTCTTCCAGGAGCTGCGTATGCATATATCAGAGTGTACTGGGGTACAAGATGTAAAGAGAAATATCTGATTATACTTAGAAACCCGTTTCTTTTAGGAGCTGCGTTTGGATATTCCAGAGTGAATGAGAGTATATGCTGTAAAGAGAAATAACTGCTTCTAAAACCAAAAGGCAGCTATCCAACTGAATGGTTGTCAATGTGTGCACTCAACGTCCAGAGTTAAACCCGTGTGTGGATTCAGCAGTCTGCAAACACTTTCTCTGCAGAGTCCCAAAACAGGCGTTTTCAGCCCATTACCGGCATATGGAAGAAACAGCAGTAAGCACAGGGAAATATCTGCTTCTAAATCCAAAACGCAGCTATCTAACAGAACGGTTGTCAATGTGTGCACTCAACTTCCAGAGTTAAACCCGTGTGTGGATTCAGCAGTCTGCAAACACTTTCTCTGCAGAGTCCCAAAACAGGCGTTTTCAGCCCATTACCGGCATATGGAAGAAACAGCAGTAAGCACAGGGAAATATCTGCTTCTAAATCCAAAACGCAGCTATCTAACAGAACGGTTGTCAATGTGTGCACTCAACTTCCAGAGTTAAACCCGTGTGTGGATTCAGCAGTCTGCAAACACTTTCTCTGCAGAGTCCCAAAACAGGCGTTTTCAGCCCATTACCGGCATATGGAAGAAACAGCAGTAAGCACAGGGAAATATCTGCTTCTAAATCCAAATCGCTGCTATCTAACAGAACGGTTGTCAATGTGTGCACTCAACTTCCAGAGTTAAACCCGTGTGTGGATTCAGCAGTCTGCAAACCACTTTCTCTGCAGAGTCCCAAAACAGGCGTTTTCAGCCCATTACCGGCATATGGAAGAAACAGCAGTAAGCACAGGGAAATATCTGCTTCTAATCCAAAACGCAGCTATCTAACAGAACGGTTGTCAATGTGTGCACTCAACTTCCAGAGTTAAACCCGTGTGTGGATTCAGCAGTCTGCAAACACTTTCTCTGCAGAGTCCCAAAACAGGCGTTTTCAGCCCATTACCGGCATATGGAAGAAACAGCAGTAAGCACAGGGAAATATCTGCTTCTAAATCCAAAACGCAGCTATCTAACAGAACGGTTGTCAATGTGTGCACTCAACTTCCAGAGTTAAACCCGTGTGTGGATTCAGCAGTCTGCAAACACTTTCTCTGCAGAGTCCCAAAACAGGCGTTTTCAGCCCATTACCGGCATATGGAAGAAACAGCAGTAAGCACAGGGAAATATCTGCTTCTAAATCCAAAACGCAGCTATCTAACAGAACGGTTGTCAATGTGTGCACTCAACTTCCAGAGTTAAACCCGTGTGTGGATTCAGCAGTCTGCAAACACTTTCTCTGCAGAGTCCCAAAACAGGCGTTTTCAGCCCATTACCCGGCATATGGAAGAAACAGCAGTAAGCACAGGGAAATATCTGCTTCTAAATCCAAAACGCAGCTATCTAACAGAACGGTTGTCAATGTGTGCACTCAACTTCCAGAGTTAAACCCGTGTGTGGATTCAGCAGTCTGCAAACACTTTCTGTGCAGAGTCTCAAAACAGGCCTTTCCGGCCCAGTACCCGGCCTATATAAGAAAGAGCATTAAGACTGCGTCTAAAACTCAGAAGAAACGTTTCTTTCAAACTGCTCGGCCTTGTGTTCTTTGGCCTAAGGGAGTTGAATCTATGTTTAGATTCAGCGAGATAGAAACACGTTTATTCTAGGAGCTGTCTTTGGATATTCCAGATTGAATGGGAGTATATGCTGTAAAGAGAAATATCTGTTTCTAAAACCAAAATGGATCTATCTAGCAGAGTGGTTGTGAATGTGTGCCTTCGGCTTAAAGAGGTAAACTGCTCTTCTCATGCAGCACTTTAGAAACCCTTTCTATGCAAATTCTCATACCGACCTTTCCAGCAAAACACCAGCCTATAGGAAATAGCAGTAAGACTGCATCTTTAACATGGAGGAAACTGTTTTCAAACTGCTCTGCTGTGTGTTCATTCATATAAGAGACTTGAATATATGTTCA
The DNA here is from genome assembly GCF_030222135.1 of Aotus nancymaae. Classification (NCBI taxonomy): domain Eukaryota; kingdom Metazoa; phylum Chordata; class Mammalia; order Primates; family Aotidae; genus Aotus; species Aotus nancymaae. Next base: position 99,569 of record NW_026989077.1, read on the forward strand.
GATTCAGCTAGTTAGCAACACGTTTCTTCCAGGAGCTGTGTTTGCCTATTCCAGAGTATACTGGAGTATAAGATGTAAAGACAAATGTCTCGTTCCAAAAGAAAAACGGATGATCTAATGGAATGGTTGTCAATGTGTGCATTCAACTTACTGAGCTAAA
>NW_026989078.1:0-54757 GCF_030222135.1 Aotus nancymaae
AAACCCGTGTGTGGATTCAGCAGTCTGCAGAGACTTTCTCTGCAGAGTCCCAAAACAGGCGTTTTCAGCCCATTACCGGCATATGGAAGAAACAGCAGTAAGCACAGGGAAATATCTGCTTCTAAATCCAAAACGCAGCTATCTAACAGAACGGTTGTCAATGTGTGCACTCAACTTCCAGAGTTAAACCCGTGTGTGGATTCAGCAGTCTGCAGAGACTTTCTCTGCAGAGTCCCAAAACAGGCGTTTTCAGCCCATTACCGGCATATGGAAGAAACAGCAGTAAGCACAGGGAAATATCTGCTTCTAAATCCAAAACGCAGCTATCTAACAGAACGGTTGTCAATGTGTGCACTCAACTTCCAGAGTTAAACCCGTGTGTGGATTCAGCAGTCTGCAGAGACTTTCTCTGCAGAGTCCCAAAACAGGCGTTTTCAGCCCATTACCGGCATATGGAAGAAACAGCAGTAAGCACAGGGAAATATCTGCTTCTAAATCCAAAACGCAGCTATCTAACAGAACGGTTGTCAATGTGTGCACTCAACTTCCAGAGTTAAACCCGTGTGTGGATTCAGCAGTCTGCAGAGACTTTCTCTGCAGAGTCCCAAAAACAGGCGTTTTCAGCCCATTACCGGCATATGGAAGAAACAGCAGTAAGCACAGGGAAATATCTGCTTCTAAATCCAAAACGCAGCTATCTAACAGAACGGTTGTCAATGTGTGCACTCAACTTCCAGAGTTAAACCCGTGTGTGGATTCAGCAGTCTGCAGAGACTTTCTCTGCAGAGTCCCAAAACAGGCGTTTTCAGCCCATTACCGGCATATGGAAGAAACAGCAGTAAGCACAGGGAAATATCTGCTTCTAAATCCAAAACGCAGCTATCTAACAGAACGGTTGTCAATGTGTGCACTCAACTTCCAGAGTTAAACCCGTGTGTGGATTCAGCAGTCTGCAGAGACTTTCTCTGCAGAGTCCCCAAAACAGGCGTTTTCAGCCCATTACCGGCATATGGAAGAAACAGCAGTAAGCACAGGGAAATATCTGCTTCTAAATCCAAAACGCAGCTATCTAACAGAACGGTTGTCAATGTGTGCACTCAACTTCCTGAGTTAAACCCGTGTGTGGATTCAGCAGTCTGCAGAGACTTTCTCTGCAGAGTCCCCAAAACAGGCGTTTTCAGCCCATTACCGGCATATGGAAGAAACAGCAGTAAGCACAGGGAAATATCTGCTTCTAAATCCAAAACGCAGCTATCTAACAGAACGGTTGTCAATGTGTGCACTCAACTTCCAGAGTTAAACCCGTGTGTGGATTCAGCAGTCTGCAGAGACTTTCTCTGCAGAGTCCCAAAACAGGCGTTTTCAGCCCATTACCGGCATATGGAAGAAACAGCAGTAAGCACAGGGAAATATCTGCTTCTAAATCCAAAACGCAGCTATCTAACAGAACGGTTGTCAATGTGTGCACTCAACTTCCAGAGTTAAACCCGTGTGTGGATTCAGCAGTCTGCAGAGACTTTCTCTGCAGAGTCCCAAAACAGGCGTTTTCAGCCCATTACCGGCATATGGAAGAAACAGCAGTAAGCACAGGGAAATATCTGCTTCTAAATCCAAAACGCAGCTATCTAACAGAACGGTTGTCAATGTGTGCACTCAACTTCCAGAGTTAAACCCGTGTGTGGATTCAGCAGTCTGCAGAGACTTTCTCTGCAGAGTCCCAAAACAGGCGTTTTCAGCCCATTACCCGGCATATGGAAGAAACAGCAGTAAGCACAGGGAAATATCTGCTTCTAAATCCAAAACGCAGCTATCTAACAGAACGGTTGTCAATGTGTGCACTCAACTTCCAGAGTTAAACCCGTGTGTGGATTCAGCAGTCTGCAGAGACTTTCTCTGCAGAGTCCCAAAACAGGCGTTTTCAGCCCATTACCGGCATATGGAAGAAACAGCAGTAAGCACAGGGAAATATCTGCTTCTAAATCCAAAACGCAGCTATCTAACAGAACGGTTGTCAATGTGTGCACTCAACTTCCAGAGTTAAACCCGTGTGTGGATTCAGCAGTCTGCAGAGACTTTCTCTGCAGAGTCCCAAAACAGGCGTTTTCAGCCCATTACCGGCATATGGAAGAAACAGCAGTAAGCACAGGGAAATATCTGCTTCTAAATCCAAAACGCAGCTATCTAACAGAACGGTTGTCAATGTGTGCACTCAACTTCCAGAGTTAAACCCGTGTGTGGATTCAGCAGTCTGCAGAGACTTTCTCTGCAGAGTCCCAAAACAGGCGTTTTCAGCCCATTACCGGCATATGGAAGAAACAGCAGTAAGCACAGGGAAATATCTGCTTCTAAATCCAAAACGCAGCTATCTAACAGAACGGTTGTCAATGTGTGCACTCAACTTCCAGAGTTAAACCCGTGTGTGGATTCAGCAGTCTGCAGAGACTTTCTCTGCAGAGTCCCAAAACAGGCGTTTTCAGCCCATTACCGGCATATGGAAGAAACAGCAGTAAGCACAGGGAAATATCTGCTTCTAAATCCAAAACGCAGCTATCTAACAGAACGGTTGTCAATGTGTGCACTCAACTTCCAGAGTTAAACCCGTGTGTGGATTCAGCAGTCTGCAGAGACTTTCTCTGCAGAGTCCCAAAACAGGCGTTTTCAGCCCATTACCGGCATATGGAAGAAACAGCAGTAAGCACAGGGAAATATCTGCTTCTAAATCCAAAACGCAGCTATCTAACAGAACGGTTGTCAATGTGTGCACTCAACTTGCAGAGTTAAACCCGTGTGTGGATTCAGCAGTCTGCAGAGACTTTCTCTGCAGAGTCCCAAAACAGGCGTTTTCAGCCCATTACCGGCATATGGAAGAAACAGCAGTAAGCACAGGGAAATATCTGCTTCTAAATCCAAAACGCAGCTATCTAACAGAACGGTTGTCAATGTGTGCACTCAACTTCCAGAGTTAAACCCGTGTGTGGATTCAGCAGTCTGCAGAGACTTTCTCTGCAGAGTCCCAAAACAGGCGTTTTCAGCCCATTACCGGCATATGGAAGAAACAGCAGTAAGCACAGGGAAATATCTGCTTCTAAATCCAAAACGCAGCTATCTAACAGAACGGTTGTCAATGTGTGCACTCAACTTCCAGAGTTAAACCGTGTGTGGATTCAGCAGTCTGCAGAGACTTTCTCTGCAGAGTCCCAAAACAGGCGTTTTCAGCCCATTACCGGCATATGGAAGAAACAGCAGTAAGCACAGGGAAATATCTGCTTCTAAATCCAAAACGCAGCTATCTAACAGAACGGTTGTCAATGTGTGCACTCAACTTCCAGAGTTAAACCCGTGTGTGGATTCAGCAGTCTGCAGAGACTTTCTCTGCAGAGTCCCAAAACAGGCGTTTTCAGCCCATTACCGGCATATGGAAGAAACAGCAGTAAGCACAGGGAAATATCTGCTTCTAATCCAAAACGCAGCTATCTAACAGAACGGTTGTCAATGTGTGCACTCAACTTCCTGAGTTAAACCCGTGTGTGGATTCAGCAGTCTGCAGAGACTTTCTCTGCAGAGTCCCAAAACAGGCGTTTTCAGCCCATTACCGGCATATGGAAGAAACAGCAGTAAGCACAGGGAAATATCTGCTTCTAAATCCAAAACGCAGCTATCTAACAGAACGGTTGTCAATGTGTGCACTCAACTTCCAGAGTTAAACCCGTGTGTGGATTCAGCAGTCTGCAGAGACTTTCTCTGCAGAGTCCCAAAACAGGCGTTTTCAGCCCATTACCGGCATATGGAAGAAACAGCAGTAAGCACAGGGAAATATCTGCTTCTAAATCCAAAACGCAGCTATCTAACAGAACGGTTGTCAATGTGTGCACTCAACTTCCAGAGTTAAACCCGTGTGTGGATTCAGCAGTCTGCAGAGACTTTCTCTGCAGAGTCCCAAAACAGGCGTTTTCAGCCCATTACCGGCATATGGAAGAAACAGCAGTAAGCACAGGGAAATATCTGCTTCTAAATCCAAAACGCAGCTATCTAACAGAACGGTTGTCAATGTGTGCACTCAACTTCCAGAGTTAAACCCGTGTGTGGATTCAGCAGTCTGCAGAGACTTTCTCTGCAGAGTCCCAAAACAGGCGTTTTCAGCCCATTACCGGCATATGGAAGAAACAGCAGTAAGCACAGGAAAATATCTGCTTCTAAATCCAAAACGCAGCTATCTAACAGAACGGTTGTCAATGTGTGCACTCAACTTGCAGAGTTAAACCCGTGTGTGGATTCAGCAGTCTGCAGAGACTTTCTCTGCAGAGTCCCAAAACAGGCGTTTTCAGCCCATTACCGGCATATGGAAGAAACAGCAGTAAGCACAGGGAAATATCTGCTTCTAAATCCAAAACGCAGCTATCTAACAGAACGGTTGTCAATGTGTGCACTCAACTTCCAGAGTTAAACCCGTGTGTGGATTCAGCAGTCTGCAGAGACTTTCTCTGCAGAGTCCCAAAACAGGCGTTTTCAGCCCATTACCGGCATATGGAAGAAACAGCAGTAAGCACAGGGAAATATCTGCTTCTAAATCCAAAACGCAGCTATCTAACAGAACGGTTGTCAATGTGTGCACTCAACTTCCAGAGTTAAACCCGTGTGTGGATTCAGCAGTCTGCAGAGACTTTCTCTGCAGAGTCCCAAAACAGGCGTTTTCAGCCCATTACCGGCATATGGAAGAAACAGCAGTAAGCACAGGGAAATATCTGCTTCTAAATCCAAAACGCAGCTATCTAACAGAACGGTTGTCAATGTGTGCACTCAACTTCCAGAGTTAAACCCGTGTGTGGATTCAGCAGTCTGCAGAGACTTTCTCTGCAGAGTCCCAAAACAGGCGTTTTCAGCCCATTACCCGGCATATGGAAGAAACAGCAGTAAGCACAGGGAAATATCTGCTTCTAAATCCAAAACGCAGCTATCTAACAGAACGGTTGTCAATGTGTGCACTCAACTTCCAGAGTTAAACCCGTGTGTGGATTCAGCAGTCTGCAGAGACTTTCTCTGCAGAGTCCCAAAACAGGCGTTTTCAGCCCATTACCGCATATGGAAGAAACAGCCAGTAAGCACAGGGAAATATCTGCTTCTAAATCCAAAACGCAGCTATCTAACAGAACGGTTGTCAATGTGTGCACTCAACTTCCAGAGTTAAACCCGTGTGTGGATTCAGCAGTCTGCAGAGACTTTCTCTGCAGAGTCCCAAAACAGGCGTTTTCAGCCCATTACCGGCATATGGAAGAAACAGCAGTAAGCACAGGGAAATATCTGCTTCTAAATCCAAAACGCAGCTATCTAACAGAACGGTTGTCAATGTGTGCACTCAACTTCCAGAGTTAAACCCGTGTGTGGATTCAGCAGTCTGCAGAGACTTTCTCTGCAGAGTCCCAAAACAGGCGTTTTCAGCCCATTACCGGCATATGGAAGAAACAGCAGTAAGCACAGGGAAATATCTGCTTCTAAATCCAAAACGCAGCTATCTAACAGAACGGTTGTCAATGTGTGCACTCAACTTCCAGAGTTAAACCCGTGTGTGGATTCAGCAGTCTGCAGAGACTTTCTCTGCAGAGTCCCAAAACAGGCGTTTTCAGCCCATTACCGGCATATGGAAGAAACAGCAGTAAGCACAGGGAAATATCTGCTTCTAAATCCAAAACGCAGCTATCTAACAGAACGGTTGTCAATGTGTGCACTCAACTTCCAGAGTTAAACCCGTGTGTGGATTCAGCAGTCTGCAGAGACTTTCTCTGCAGAGTCCCAAAAACAGGCGTTTTCAGCCCATTACCGGCATATGGAAGAAACAGCAGTAAGCACAGGGAAATATCTGCTTCTAAATCCAAAACGCAGCTATCTAACAGAACGGTTGTCAATGTGTGCACTCAACTTGCAGAGTTAAACCCGTGTGTGGATTCAGCAGTCTGCAGAGACTTTCTCTGCAGAGTCCCAAAACAGGCGTTTTCAGCCCATTACCGGCATATGGAAGAAACAGCAGTAAGCACAGGGAAATATCTGCTTCTAAATCCAAAACGCAGCTATCTAACAGAACGGTTGTCAATGTGTGCACTCAACTTCCAGAGTTAAACCCGTGTGTGGATTCAGCAGTCTGCAGAGACTTTCTCTGCAGAGTCCCAAAACAGGCGTTTTCAGCCCATTACCGGCATATGGAAGAAACAGCAGTAAGCACAGGGAAATATCTGCTTCTAAATCCAAAACGCAGCTATCTAACAGAACGGTTGTCAATGTGTGCACTCAACTTCCAGAGTTAAACCCGTGTGTGGATTCAGCAGTCTGCAGAGACTTTCTCTGCAGAGTCCCAAAACAGGCGTTTTCAGCCCATTACCGGCATATGGAAGAAACAGCAGTAAGCACAGGGAAATATCTGCTTCTAAATCCAAAACGCAGCTATCTAACAGAACGGTTGTCAATGTGTGCACTCAACTTCCAGAGTTAAACCCGTGTGTGGATTCAGCAGTCTGCAGAGACTTTCTCTGCAGAGTCCCAAAACAGGCGTTTTCAGCCCATTACCGGCATATGGAAGAAACAGCAGTAAGCACAGGGAAATATCTGCTTCTAAATCCAAAACGCAGCTATCTAACAGAACGGTTGTCAATGTGTGCACTCAACTTCCTGAGTTAAACCCGTGTGTGGATTCAGCAGTCTGCAGAGACTTTCTCTGCAGAGTCCCAAAACAGGCGTTTTCAGCCCATTACCGGCATATGGAAGAAACAGCAGTAAGCACAGGGAAATATCTGCTTCTAAATCCAAAACGCAGCTATCTAACAGAACGGTTGTCAATGTGTGCACTCAACTTCCAGAGTTAAACCCGTGTGTGGATTCAGCAGTCTGCAGAGACTTTCTCTGCAGAGTCCCAAAACAGGCGTTTTCAGCCCATTACCGGCATATGGAAGAAACAGCAGTAAGCACAGGGAAATATCTGCTTCTAAATCCAAAACGCAGCTATCTAACAGAACGGTTGTCAATGTGTGCACTCAACTTCCAGAGTTAAACCCGTGTGTGGATTCAGCAGTCTGCAGAGACTTTCTCTGCAGAGTCCCAAAACAGGCGTTTTCAGCCCATTACCGGCATATGGAAGAAACAGCAGTAAGCACAGGGAAATATCTGCTTCTAAATCCAAAACGCAGCTATCTAACAGAACGGTTGTCAATGTGTGCACTCAACTTCCAGAGTTAAACCCGTGTGTGGATTCAGCAGTCTGCAGAGACTTTCTCTGCAGAGTCCCAAAACAGGCGTTTTCAGCCCATTACCGGCATATGGAAGAAACAGCAGTAAGCACAGGGAAATATCTGCTTCTAAATCCAAAACGCAGCTATCTAACAGAACGGTTGTCAATGTGTGCACTCAACTTCCTGAGTTAAACCCGTGTGTGGATTCAGCAGTCTGCAGAGACTTTCTCTGCAGAGTCCCAAAACAGGCGTTTTCAGCCCATTACCGGCATATGGAAGAAACAGCAGTAAGCACAGGGAAATATCTGCTTCTAAATCCAAAACGCAGCTATCTAACAGAACGGTTGTCAATGTGTGCACTCAACTTCCAGAGTTAAACCCGTGTGTGGATTCAGCAGTCTGCAGAGACTTTCTCTGCAGAGTCCCAAAACAGGCGTTTTCAGCCCATTACCGGCATATGGAAGAAACAGCAGTAAGCACAGGGAAATATCTGCTTCTAAATCCAAAACGCAGCTATCTAACAGAACGGTTGTCAATGTGTGCACTCAACTTCCAGAGTTAAACCCGTGTGTGGATTCAGCAGTCTGCAGAGACTTTCTCTGCAGAGTCCCAAAACAGGCGTTTTCAGCCCATTACCGGCATATGGAAGAAACAGCAGTAAGCACAGGGAAATATCTGCTTCTAAATCCAAAACGCAGCTATCTAACAGAACGGTTGTCAATGTGTGCACTCAACTTGCCGAGTTAAACCCGTGTGTGGATTCAGCAGTCTGCAGAGACTTTCTCTGCAGAGTCCCAAAACAGGCGTTTTCAGCCCATTACCGGCATATGGAAGAAACAGCAGTAAGCACAGGGAAATATCTGCTTCTAAATCCAAAACGCAGCTATCTAACAGAACGGTTGTCAATGTGTGCACTCAACTTCCAGAGTTAAACCCGTGTGTGGATTCAGCAGTCTGCAGAGACTTTCTCTGCAGAGTCCCAAAACAGGCGTTTTCAGCCCATTACCGGCATATGGAAGAAACAGCAGTAAGCACAGGGAAATATCTGCTTCTAAATCCAAAACGCAGCTATCTAACAGAACGGTTGTCAATGTGTGCACTCAACTTCCAGAGTTAAACCCGTGTGTGGATTCAGCAGTCTGCAGAGACTTTCTCTGCAGAGTCCCAAAACAGGCGTTTTCAGCCCATTACCGGCATATGGAAGAAACAGCAGTAAGCACAGGGAAATATCTGCTTCTAAATCCAAAACGCAGCTATCTAACAGAACGGTTGTCAATGTGTGCACTCAACTTGCCGAGTTAAACCCGTGTGTGGATTCAGCAGTCTGCAGAGACTTTCTCTGCAGAGTCCCAAAACAGGCGTTTTCAGCCCATTACCGGCATATGGAAGAAACAGCAGTAAGCACAGGGAAATATCTGCTTCTAAATCCAAAACGCAGCTATCTAACAGAACGGTTGTCAATGTGTGCACTCAACTTCCAGAGTTAAACCCGTGTGTGGATTCAGCAGTCTGCAGAGACTTTCTCTGCAGAGTCCCAAAACAGGCGTTTTCAGCCCATTACCGGCATATGGAAGAAACAGCAGTAAGCACAGGGAAATATCTGCTTCTAAATCCAAAACGCAGCTATCTAACAGAACGGTTGTCAATGTGTGCACTCAACTTCCAGAGTTAAACCCGTGTGTGGATTCAGCAGTCTGCAGAGACTTTCTCTGCAGAGTCCCAAAACAGGCGTTTTCAGCCCATTACCGGCATATGGAAGAAACAGCAGTAAGCACAGGGAAATATCTGCTTCTAAATCCAAAACGCAGCTATCTAACAGAACGGTTGTCAATGTGTGCACTCAACTTCCAGAGTTAAACCCGTGTGTGGATTCAGCAGTCTGCAGAGACTTTCTCTGCAGAGTCCCAAAAACAGGCGTTTTCAGCCCATTACCGGCATATGGAAGAAACAGCAGTAAGCACAGGGAAATATCTGCTTCTAAATCCAAAACGCAGCTATCTAACAGAACGGTTGTCAATGTGTGCACTCAACTTCCAGAGTTAAACCCGTGTGTGGATTCAGCAGTCTGCAGAGACTTTCTCTGCAGAGTCCCAAAACAGGCGTTTTCAGCCCATTACCGGCATATGGAAGAAACAGCAGTAAGCACAGGGAAATATCTGCTTCTAAATCCAAAACGCAGCTATCTAACAGAACGGTTGTCAATGTGTGCACTCAACTTGCCGAGTTAAACCCGTGTGTGGATTCAGCAGTCTGCAGAGACTTTCTCTGCAGAGTCCCAAAACAGGCGTTTTCAGCCCATTACCGGCATATGGAAGAAACAGCAGTAAGCACAGGGAAATATCTGCTTCTAAATCCAAAACGCAGCTATCTAACAGAACGGTTGTCAATGTGTGCACTCAACTTCCAGAGTTAAACCCGTGTGTGGATTCAGCAGTCTGCAGAGACTTTCTCTGCAGAGTCCCAAAACAGGCGTTTTCAGCCCATTACCGGCATATGGAAGAAACAGCAGTAAGCACAGGGAAATATCTGCTTCTAAATCCAAAACGCAGCTATCTAACAGAACGGTTGTCAATGTGTGCACTCAACTTCCAGAGTTAAACCCGTGTGTGGATTCAGCAGTCTGCAGAGACTTTCTCTGCAGAGTCCCAAAACAGGCGTTTTCAGCCCATTACCGGCATATGGAAGAAACAGCAGTAAGCACAGGGAAATATCTGCTTCTAAATCCAAAACGCAGCTATCTAACAGAACGGTTGTCAATGTGTGCACTCAACTTCCAGAGTTAAACCCGTGTGTGGATTCAGCAGTCTGCAGAGACTTTCTCTGCAGAGTCCCAAAACAGGCGTTTTCAGCCCATTACCGGCATATGGAAGAAACAGCAGTAAGCACAGGGAAATATCTGCTTCTAAATCCAAAACGCAGCTATCTAACAGAACGGTTGTCAATGTGTGCACTCAACTTCCAGAGTTAAACCCGTGTGTGGATTCAGCAGTCTGCAGAGACTTTCTCTGCAGAGTCCCAAAACAGGCGTTTTCAGCCCATTACCGGCATATGGAAGAAACAGCAGTAAGCACAGGGAAATATCTGCTTCTAAATCCAAAACGCAGCTATCTAACAGAACGGTTGTCAATGTGTGCACTCAACTTCCAGAGTTAAACCCGTGTGTGGATTCAGCAGTCTGCAGAGACTTTCTCTGCAGAGTCCCAAAACAGGCGTTTTCAGCCCATTACCGGCATATGGAAGAAACAGCAGTAAGCACAGGGAAATATCTGCTTCTAAATCCAAAACGCAGCTATCTAACAGAACGGTTGTCAATGTGTGCACTCAACTTCCAGAGTTAAACCCGTGTGTGGATTCAGCAGTCTGCAGAGACTTTCTCTGCAGAGTCCCAAAACAGGCGTTTTCAGCCCATTACCGGCATATGGAAGAAACAGCAGTAAGCACAGGGAAATATCTGCTTCTAAATCCAAAACGCAGCTATCTAACAGAACGGTTGTCAATGTGTGCACTCAACTTCCAGAGTTAAACCCGTGTGTGGATTCAGCAGTCTGCAGAGACTTTCTCTGCAGAGTCCCAAAACAGGCGTTTTCAGCCCATTACCGGCATATGGAAGAAACAGCAGTAAGCACAGGGAAATATCTGCTTCTAAATCCAAAACGCAGCTATCTAACAGAACGGTTGTCAATGTGTGCACTCAACTTCCAGAGTTAAACCCGTGTGTGGATTCAGCAGTCTGCAGAGACTTTCTCTGCAGAGTCCCAAAACAGGCGTTTTCAGCCCATTACCGGCATATGGAAGAAACAGCAGTAAGCACAGGGAAATATCTGCTTCTAAATCCAAAACGCAGCTATCTAACAGAACGGTTGTCAATGTGTGCACTCAACTTCCAGAGTTAAACCCGTGTGTGGATTCAGCAGTCTGCAGAGACTTTCTCTGCAGAGTCCCAAAACAGGCGTTTTCAGCCCATTACCGGCATATGGAAGAAACAGCAGTAAGCACAGGGAAATATCTGCTTCTAAATCCAAAACGCAGCTATCTAACAGAACGGTTGTCAATGTGTGCACTCAACTTCCAGAGTTAAACCCGTGTGTGGATTCAGCAGTCTGCAGAGACTTTCTCTGCAGAGTCCCAAAACAGGCGTTTTCAGCCCATTACCGGCATATGGAAGAAACAGCAGTAAGCACAGGGAAATATCTGCTTCTAAATCCAAAACGCAGCTATCTAACAGAACGGTTGTCAATGTGTGCACTCAACTTCCAGAGTTAAACCCGTGTGTGGATTCAGCAGTCTGCAGAGACTTTCTCTGCAGAGTCCCAAAACAGGCGTTTTCAGCCCATTACCGGCATATGGAAGAAACAGCAGTAAGCACAGGGAAATATCTGCTTCTAAATCCAAAACGCAGCTATCTAACAGAACGGTTGTCAATGTGTGCACTCAACTTCCAGAGTTAAACCCGTGTGTGGATTCAGCAGTCTGCAGAGACTTTCTCTGCAGAGTCCCAAAACAGGCGTTTTCAGCCCATTACCGGCATATGGAAGAAACAGCAGTAAGCACAGGGAAATATCTGCTTCTAAATCCAAAACGCAGCTATCTAACAGAACGGTTGTCAATGTGTGCACTCAACTTCCAGAGTTAAACCCGTGTGTGGATTCAGCAGTCTGCAGAGACTTTCTCTGCAGAGTCCCAAAACAGGCGTTTTCAGCCCATTACCGGCATATGGAAGAAACAGCAGTAAGCACAGGGAAATATCTGCTTCTAAATCCAAAACGCAGCTATCTAACAGAACGGTTGTCAATGTGTGCACTCAACTTCCAGAGTTAAACCCGTGTGTGGATTCAGCAGTCTGCAGAGACTTTCTCTGCAGAGTCCCAAAACAGGCGTTTTCAGCCCATTACCGGCATATGGAAGAAACAGCAGTAAGCACAGGGAAATATCTGCTTCTAAATCCAAAACGCAGCTATCTAACAGAACGGTTGTCAATGTGTGCACTCAACTTCCAGAGTTAAACCCGTGTGTGGATTCAGCAGTCTGCAGAGACTTTCTCTGCAGAGTCCCAAAACAGGCGTTTTCAGCCCATTACCGGCATATGGAAGAAACAGCAGTAAGCACAGGGAAATATCTGCTTCTAAATCCAAAACGCAGCTATCTAACAGAACGGTTGTCAATGTGTGCACTCAACTTCCAGAGTTAAACCCGTGTGTGGATTCAGCAGTCTGCAGAGACTTTCTCTGCAGAGTCCCAAAACAGGCGTTTTCAGCCCATTACCGGCATATGGAAGAAACAGCAGTAAGCACAGGGAAATATCTGCTTCTAAATCCAAAACGCAGCTATCTAACAGAACGGTTGTCAATGTGTGCACTCAACTTCCAGAGTTAAACCCGTGTGTGGATTCAGCAGTCTGCAGAGACTTTCTCTGCAGAGTCCCAAAACAGGCGTTTTCAGCCCATTACCGGCATATGGAAGAAACAGCAGTAAGCACAGGGAAATATCTGCTTGTAAATCCAAAACGCAGCTATCTAACAGAACGGTTGTCAATGTGTGCACTCAACTTCCAGAGTTAAACCCGTGTGTGGATTCAGCAGTCTGCAGAGACTTTCTCTGCAGAGTCCCAAAACAGGCGTTTTCAGCCCATTACCGGCATATGGAAGAAACAGCAGTAAGCACAGGGAAATATCTGCTTCTAAATCCAAAACGCAGCTATCTAACAGAACGGTTGTCAATGTGTGCACTCAACTTCCAGAGTTAAACCCGTGTGTGGATTCAGCAGTCTGCAGAGACTTTCTCTGCAGAGTCCCAAAACAGGCGTTTTCAGCCCATTACCGGCATATGGAAGAAACAGCAGTAAGCACAGGGAAATATCTGCTTCTAAATCCAAAACGCAGCTATCTAACAGAACGGTTGTCAATGTGTGCACTCAACTTCCAGAGTTAAACCCGTGTGTGGATTCAGCAGTCTGCAGAGACTTTCTCTGCAGAGTCCCAAAACAGGCGTTTTCAGCCCATTACCGGCATATGGAAGAAACAGCAGTAAGCACAGGGAAATATCTGCTTCTAAATCCAAAACGCAGCTATCTAACAGAACGGTTGTCAATGTGTGCACTCAACTTCCAGAGTTAAACCCGTGTGTGGATTCAGCAGTCTGCAGAGACTTTCTCTGCAGAGTCCCAAAACAGGCGTTTTCAGCCCATTACCGGCATATGGAAGAAACAGCAGTAAGCACAGGGAAATATCTGCTTCTAAATCCAAAACGCAGCTATCTAACAGAACGGTTGTCAATGTGTGCACTCAACTTGCAGAGTTAAACCCGTGTGTGGATTCAGCAGTCTGCAGAGACTTTCTCTGCAGAGTCCCAAAACAGGCGTTTTCAGCCCATTACCGGCATATGGAAGAAACAGCAGTAAGCACAGGGAAATATCTGCTTCTAAATCCAAAACGCAGCTATCTAACAGAACGGTTGTCAACGTGTGCACTCAACTTCCAGAGTTAAACCCGTGTGTGGATTCAGCAGTCTGCAAACACTTTCTCTGCAGAGTCCCAAAACAGGCGTTTTCAGCCCATTACCGGCATATGGAAGAAACAGCAGTAAGCACAGGGAAATATCTGCTTCTAAATCCAAAACGCAGCTATCTAACAGAACGGTTGTCAACGTGTGCACTCAACTTCCAGAGTTAAACCCGTGTGTGGATTCAGCAGTCTGCAAAGACTTTCTCTGCAGAGTCCCAAAACAGGCGTTTTCAACCCATTACCGGCATATGGAAGAAACAGCAGTAAGCACAGGGAAATATCTGCTTCTAAATCCAAAACGCAGCTATCTAACAGAACGGTTGTCAATGTGTGCACTCAACTTCCAGAGTTAAACCCGTGTGTGGATTCAGCAGTCTGCAGAGACTTTCTCTGCAGAGTCCCAAAACAGGCGTTTTCAGCCCATTACCGGCATATGGAAGAAACAGCAGTAAGCACAGGGAAATATCTGCTTCTAAATCCAAAACGCAGCTATCTAACAGAACGGTTGTCAATGTGTGCACTCAACATGCAGAGTTAAACCCGTGTGTGGATTCAGCAGTCTGCAGAGACTTTCTCTGCAGAGTCCCAAAACAGGCGTTTTCAGCCCATTACCGGCATATGGAAGAAACAGCAGTAAGCACAGGGAAATATCTGCTTCTAAATCCAAAACGCAGCTATCTAACAGAACGGTTGTCAACGTGTGCACTCAACTTCCAGAGTTAAACCCGTGTGTGGATTCAGCAGTCTGCAAACACTTTCTCTGCAGAGTCCCAAAACAGGCGTTTTCAGCCCATTACCGGCATATGGAAGAAACAGCAGTAAGCACAGGGAAATATCTGCTTCTAAATCCAAAACGCAGCTATCTAACAGAACGGTTGTCAACGTGTGCACTCAACTTCCAGAGTTAAACCCGTGTGTGGATTCAGCGGTCTGCAAACACTTTCTCTGCAGAGTCCCAAAACAGGCGTTTTCAGCCCATTACCGGCATATGGAAGAAAGAGCAGTAAGCACAGGGAAATATCTGCTTCTAAATCCAAAACGCAGCTATCTAACAGAACGGTTGTCAATGTGTGCACTCAACTTCCAGAGTTAAACCCGTGTGTGGATTCAGCGGTCTGCAGAGACTTTCTCTGCAGAGTCCCAAAACAGGCGTTTTCAGCCCATTACCGGCATATGGAAGAAACAGCAGTAAGCACAGGGAAATATCTGCTTCTCAATCCAAAACGCAGCTATCTAACAGAACGGTTGTCAATGTGTGCACTCAACTTCCAGAGTTAAACCAGTGTGTGGATTCAGCAGTCTGCCGAGACTTTCTCTGCAGAGTCCCAAAACAGGCGTTTTCAGCCCATTACCGGCATATGGAAGAAACAGCAGTAAGCACAGGGAAATATCTGCTTCTAAATCCAAAACGCAGCTATCTAACAGAACGGTTGTCAATGTGTGCACTCAACTTCCAGAGTTAAACCCGTGTGTGGATTCAGCAGTCTGCAGAGACTTTCTCTGCAGAGTCCCAAAACAGGCGTTTTCAGCCCATTACCGGCATATGGAAGAAACAGCAGTAAGCACAGGGAAATATCTGCTTCTAAATCCAAAACGCAGCTATCTAACAGAACGGTTGTCAACGTGTGCACTCAACTTCCAGAGTTAAACCCGTGTGTGGATTCAGCAGTCTGCAAACACTTTCTCTGCAGAGTCCCAAAACAGGCGTTTTCAGCCCATTACCGGCATATGGAAGAAACAGCAGTAAGCACAGGGAAATATCTGCTTCTAAATCCAAAACGCAGCTATCTAACAGAACGGTTGTCAATGTGTGCACTCAACTTCCAGAGTTAAACCCGTGTGTGGATTCAGCAGTCTGCAGAGACTTTCTCTGCAGAGTCCCAAAACAGGCGTTTTCAGCCCATTACCGGCATATGGAAGAAACAGCAGTAAGCACAGGGAAATATCTGCTTCTAAATCCAAAACGCAGCTATCTAACAGAACGGTTGTCAATGTGTGCACTCAACTTCCAGAGTTAAACCCGTGTGTGGATTCAGCAGTCTGCAGAGACTTTCTCTGCAGAGTCCCAAAACAGGCGTTTTCAGCCCATTACCGGCATATGGAAGAAACAGCAGTAAGCACAGGGAAATATCTGCTTCTAAATCCAAAACGCAGCTATCTAACAGAACGGTTGTCAATGTGTGCACTCAACTTCCTGAGTTAAACCCGTGTGTGGATTCAGCTGTCTGCAGAGACTTTCTCTGCAGAGTCCCAAAACAGGCGTTTTCAGCCCTTTACCGGCATATGGAAGAAACAGCAGTAAGCACAGGGAAATATCTGCTTCTAAATCCAAAACGCAGCTATCTAACAGAACGGTTGTCAATGTGTGCACTCAACTTCCAGAGTTAAACCCGTGTGTGGATTCAGCAGTCTGCAGAGACTTTCTCTGCAGAGTCCCAAAACAGGCGTTTTCAGCCCATTACCGGCATATGGAAGAAACAGCAGTAAGCACAGGGAAATATCTGCTTCTAAATCCAAAACGCAGCTATCTAACAGAACGGTTGTCAATGTGTGCACTCAACTTCCAGAGTTAAACCCGTGTGTGGATTCAGCAGTCTGCAGAGACTTTCTCTGCAGAGTCCCAAAACAGGCGTTTTCAGCCCATTACCGGCATATGGAAGAAACAGCAGTAAGCACAGGGAAATATCTGCTTCTAAATCCAAAACGCAGCTATCTAACAGAACGGTTGTCAATGTGTGCACTCAACTTCCAGAGTTAAACCCGTGTGTGGATTCAGCAGTCTGCAGAGACTTTCTCTGCAGAGTCCCAAAACAGGCGTTTTCAGCCCATTACCGGCATATGGAAGAAACAGCAGTAAGCACAGGGAAATATCTGCTTCTAAATCCAAAACGCAGCTATCTAACAGAACGGTTGTCAATGTGTGCACTCAACTTCCAGAGTTAAACCCGTGTGTGGATTCAGCAGTCTGCAGAGACTTTCTCTGCAGAGTCCCAAAACAGGCGTTTTCAGCCCATTACCGGCATATGGAAGAAACAGCAGTAAGCACAGGGAAATATCTGCTTCTAAATCCAAAACGCAGCTATCTAACAGAACGGTTGTCAATGTGTGCACTCAACTTCCAGAGTTAAACCCGTGTGTGGATTCAGCAGTCTGCAGAGACTTTCTCTGCAGAGTCCCAAAACAGGCGTTTTCAGCCCATTACCGGCATATGGAAGAAACAGCAGTAAGCACAGGGAAATATCTGCTTCTAAATCCAAAACGCAGCTATCTAACAGAACGGTTGTCAATGTGTGCACTCAACTTGCAGAGTTAAACCCATGTGTGGATTCAGCAGTCTGCAGAGACTTTCTCTGCAGAGTCCCAAAACAGGCGTTTTCAGCCCATTACCGGCATATGGAAGAAACAGCAGTAAGCACAGGGAAATATCTGCTTCTAAATCCAAAACGCAGCTATCTAACAGAACGGTTGTCAATGTGTGCACTCAACTTCCAGAGTTAAACCCGTGTGTGGATTCAGCAGTCTGCAGAGACTTTCTCTGCAGAGTCCCAAAACAGGCGTTTTCAACCCATTACCGGCATATGGAAGAAACAGCAGTAAGCACAGGGAAATATCTGCTTCTAAATCCAAAACGCAGCTATCTAACAGAACGGTTGTCAATGTGTGCACTCAACTTCCAGAGTTAAACCCGTGTGTGGATTCAGCAGTCTGCAGAGACTTTCTCTGCAGAGTCCCAAAACAGGCGTTTTCAGCCCATTACCGGCATATGGAAGAAAGAGCAGTAAGCACAGGGAAATATCTGCTTCTAAATCCAAAACGCAGCTATCTAACAGAACGGTTGTCAATGTGTGCACTCAACTTCCAGAGTTAAACCCGTGTGTGGATTCAGCAGTCTGCAGAGACTTTCTCTGCAGAGTCCCAAAACAGGCGTTTTCAGCCCATTACCGGCATATGGAAGAAACAGCAGTAAGCACAGGGAAATATCTGCTTCTAAATCCAAAACGCAGCTATCTAACAGAACGGTTGTCAATGTGTGCACTCAACTTCCAGAGGTGAACCCGTGTGTGGATTCAGCAGTCTGCAGAGACTTTCTCTGCAGAGTCCCAAAACAGGCGTTTTCAGCCCGTTACCGGCATATGGAAGAAACAGCAGTAAGCACAGGGAAATATCTGCTTCTAAATCCAAAACGCAGCTATCTAACAGAACGGTTGTCAATGTGTGCACTCAACTTCCAGAGTTAAACCCGTGTGTGGATTCAGCAGTCTGCAAACACTTTCTCTGCAGAGTCCCAAAACAGGCGTTTTCAGCCCATTACCGGCATATGGAAGAAACAGCAGTAAGCACAGGGAAATATCTGCTTCTAAATCCAAAACGCAGCTATCTAACAGAACGGTTGTCAACGTGTGCACTCAACTTCCAGAGTTAAACCCGTGTGTGGATTCAGCAGTCTGCAAACACTTTCTCTGCAGAGTCCCAAAACAGGCGTTTTCAGCCCATTACCGGCATATGGAAGAAACAGCAGTAAGCACAGGGAAATATCTGCTTCTAAATCCAAAACGCAGCTATCTAACAGAACGGTTGTCAATGTGTGCACTCAACTTCCAGAGTTAAACCCGTGTGTGGATTCAGCAGTCTGCAGAGACTTTCTCTGCAGAGTCCCAAAACAGGCGTTTTCAGCCCATTACCGGCATATGGAAGAAACAGCAGTAAGCACAGGGAAATATCTGCTTCTAAATCCAAAACGCAGCTATCTAACAGAACGGTTGTCAATGTGTGCACTCAACTTGCAGAGTTAAACCCGTGTGTGGATTCAGCAGTCTGCAGAGACTTTCTCTGCAGAGTCCCAAAACAGGCGTTTTCAGCCCATTACCGGCATATGGAAGAAACAGCAGTAAGCACAGGGAAATATCTGCTTCTAAATCCAAAACGCAGCTATCTAACAGAACGGTTGTCAATGTGTGCACTCAACTTCCAGAGTTAAACCCGTGTGTGGATTCAGCAGTCTGCAGAGACTTTCTCTGCAGAGTCCCAAAACAGGCGTTTTCAGCCCATTACCGGCATATGGAAGAAACAGCAGTAAGCACAGGGAAATATCTGCTTCTAAATCCAAAACGCAGCTATCTAACAGAACGGTTGTCAATGTGTGCACTCAACTTCCAGAGTTAAACCCGTGTGTGGATTCAGCAGTCTGCAAACACTTTCACTGCAGAGTCCCAAAACAGGCGTTTTCAGCCCATTACCGGCATATGGAAGAAACAGCAGTAAGCACAGGGAAATATCTGCTTCTAAATCCAAAACGCAGCTATCTAACAGAACGGTTGTCAATGTGTGCACTCAACTTCCAGAGTTAAACCCGTGTGTGGATTCAGCAGTCTGCAGAGACTTTCTCTGCAGAGTCCCAAAACAGGCGTTTTCAGCCCATTACCGGCATATGGAAGAAACAGCAGTAAGCACAGGGAAATATCTGCTTCTAAATCCAAAACGCAGCTATCTAACAGAACGGTTGTCAATGTGTGCACTCAACTTCCAGAGTTAAACCCGTGTGTGGATTCAGCAGTCTGCAGAGACTTTCTCTGCAGAGTCCCAAAACAGGCGTTTTCAGCCCATTACCGGCATATGGAAGAAACAGCAGTAAGCACAGGGAAATATCTGCTTCTAAATCCAAAACGCAGCTATCTAACAGAACGGTTGTCAAAGTGTGCACTCAACTTCCAGAGTTAAACCCGTGTGTGGATTCAGCAGTCTGCAGAGACTTTCTCTGCAGAGTCCCAAAACAGGCGTTTTCAGCCCATTACCGGCATATGGAAGAAACAGCAGTAAGCACAGGGAAATATCTGCTTCTAAATCCAAAACGCAGCTATCTAACAGAACGGGTTGTCAATGTGTGCACTCAACTTCCAGAGTTAAACCCGTGTGTGGATTCAGCAGTCTGCAGAGACTTTCTCTGCAGAGTCCCAAAACAGGCGTTTTCAGCCCATTACCGGCATATGGAAGAAACAGCGGTAAGCACAGGGAAATATCTGCTTCTAAATCCAAAACGCAGCTATCTAACAGAACGGTTGTCAATGTGTGCACTCAACTTCCAGAGTTAAACCCGTGTGTGGATTCAGCAGTCTGCAAACACTTTCTCTGCAGAGTCCCAAAACAGGCGGTTTTCAGCCCATTACCGGCATATGGAAGAAACAGCAGTAAGCACAGGGAAATATCTGCTTCTAAATCCAAAACGCAGCTATCTAACAGAACGGTTGTCAATATGTGCACTGAACTTCCAGAGTTAAACCCGTGTGTGGATTCAGCAGTCTGCAAACACTTTCTGTGCAGAGTCTGAAAACAGGCCTTTCCGGCCCGGTACCGGCATATAGAAGAAAGAGCATTAAGACTGCGTCTAAAACTCAGAAGAAACGTTTCTTTCAACCTGCTCGGCCGTGTGTTCTTTGACCTAAGGGAGTTTAATCTATGTTTAGATTCAGCGAGATAGAAACACGTTTATTCTAGGAGCTGTCTTTGGATATTCCGGAATGAATGGGAGTATATGCTGTAAAGAGAAATATCTGTTTCTAAAACCAAAATGGATCTATCTAGCAGAGTGGTTGTGAATGTGTGCCTTTGGCTTAAAGAGGTAAACTGCTCTTCTCATGCAGCACTTTAGAAACCCTTTATATGCAAATTCTCATACAGGCCTTTCCAGCAAAACACCAGCCTAAAGGAAATAGCAGTAAGACTGCATCTTTAACATGGACGAAACTGTTTTCAAACTGCTCTGCTGTGTGTTCATTCATATAAGAGACTTGAATATATGTTCAGATTCAGCTAATTAGCAACACGTTTCTTCCAGGAGCTGTGTTTGCCTATTCCAGAGTATACTGGAGTATAAGATGTAAAGACAAATGTCTCGTTCCAAAAGAAAAACGGATGATCTAATGGAATGGTTGTCAATGTGTGCATTCAACTTACTGAGCTAAACTGCTGTTTGTATGCAGCAGTTTAGAAAACATTTCTGTGTAGATTCTCAAATAGACATTTCCAGCAAAATACCGGCCTATAAGAAATAGCAGTAAGACTGCGTCTAAAACTCAGAGGGAACGTTTCTTTCAAACTGCTCTGCAGTGTGTTCGTTCACCAAAGGTCGTTGAATCTATGTTTGGATTCAGCGAGTTTGAAACACGTTTATTCTAGGAGCTGCATTTCGATATTCCAGAGTGTATGGGAGTAAATGCTGTAAAGAGAAATATCTGTTTCTAAAACCAAAACGGAGCTATCTAACAGAATGGTTGTGAATGTGTGCATTCAACTTAAAGGGTTAATCTGCTCTTCTTAGGCAGCAGTTTAGAAACCCTTTATATGCAAATTCTAAAATCAACATTTGCAGCAAAACACCAGCCTAAAAGAAGTAGCAGTAAGATTGCATCTATAACATAGAAGAAACGTTTTCTTCAAAATGCTCTGCTCTGTGTTCATTCAACTAAGAGTCTTGAGTATATGTTCAGATTCAGCGAGTAAGAAACACGTTTCTTCCAGGAGCTGCATTTGCATATTCCAGAGTGTACTGGAGTATAAGGTTTAAAGTGAAATATCTGGTTCTAAAACAAACACGGAGCCATCTAACAGAATGGTTGTCACTGTGTGCATTCAGCTTATTGAGATAAACTGTTGTTTCTATGCAGCAGTTTAGAAAAGATTTTTGTGCAGATTCTAAAACAGACATTCCCAGCAAAATACCGGCCTCTAAGAAATAGCAATAAGACTGCGTCTAAAACTCAAATAAAACGTTTCTTTCAAACTGCTGTGCTGTGTGTTCGTTCACCTAAGGGAGTTGAATCTATGTTTAGATTCAGCGACTTAGAAACACGTCTATTCTGGGAGCTGCGTTTGGCTATTCCAGAATGAATGGGAGTATATGCTGTAACTAGAAACACAGGCTTCTAAACCAAAACGGAGCTAGCTAACAGAATGATTGTGAATGAGGGCATTCAACTTAACGAATTAAACTGCTCCACTTATGCAGCAGTTTACAAACCATTTGTATGGAAATTCTAAAATCAACATTTCCAGGAAAACACCAGCCTAAAAGCAATAGCAGTAACAGTGCATCTATAACATGGAAGAAATGTTTTTTTCAAACTCCTCTGCTGCGTGTTCATTCACCTAAGAAACTTCAATATATGCTCAGATTCAGCGAGTTACAAACACGTTTCTTCCAGGAGCTGCGTTTGCATATATCAGAGTGTACTGGGGTACAAGATGTAAAGGGAAATATCTGATTATACGTAGAAACCCGTTTCTTTTAGGAGCTGCGTTTGGATATTCCAGAGTGAATGAGAGTACATGCTGTAAAGAGAAATAACTTCTTCTAAAACCAAAAGGCAGCTATGTAACTGAATGGTTGTCAATGCGTGCATTCACCTTCCAGAGATGAACTCGTGTGTGGATTCAGCAGTCTGCAGAGGACTTTCTCTGCAGAGTCCCAAAACAGGCGTTTTTCAGCCCATTACCGGCATATGGAAGAAACAGCAGTAAGCACAGGGAAATATCTGCTTCTAAAATCCAAAACGCAGCTATCTAACAGAACGGTTGTCAATGTGTGCACTCAACTTCCAGAGTTAAACCCGTGTGTGGATTCAGCAGTCTGCAAACACTTTCTCTGCAGAGTCCCAAAACAGGCGTTTTCAGCCCATTATCGGCATATGGAAGAAACAGCAGTAAGCACAGGGAAATATCTGCTTCTAAATCCAAAACGCAGCTATCTAACAGAACGGTTGTCAATGTGTGCACTCAACTTCCAGAGTTAAACCCGTGTGTGGATTCAGCAGTCTGCAGAGACTTTCTCTGCAGAGTCCCAAACAGGCGTTTTCAGCCCATTACCGGCATATGGAAGAAACAGCAGTAAGCACAGGGAAATATCTGCTTCTAAATCCAAAACGCAGCTATCTAACAGAACGGTTGTCAATGTGTGCACTCAACTTCCGAAGTTAAACCCGTGTGTGGATTCAGCAGTCTGCAGAGACTTTCTCTGCAGAGTCCCAAAACAGGCGTTTTCAGCCCATTACCGGCATATGGAAGAAACAGCAGTAAGCACAGGGAAATATCTGCTTCTAAATCCAAAACGCAGCTATCTAACAGAACGGTTGTCAATGTGTGCACTCAACTTCCACAGTTAAACCCGTGTGTGGATTCAGCAGTCTGCAAACACTTTCTCTGCAGAGTCCCAAAACAGGCGTTTTCAGCCCATTACCGGCATATGGAAGAAACAGCAGTAAGCACAGGGAAATATCTGCTTCTAAATCCAAAACGCAGCTATCTAACAGAACGGTTGTCAACGTGTGCACTCAACTTCCAGAGTTAAACCCGTGTGTGGATTCAGCAGTCTGCAAACACTTTCTCTGCAGAGTCCCAAAACAGGCGTTTTCAGCCCATTACCGGCATATGGAAGAAACAGCAGTAAGCACAGGGAAATATCTGCTTCTAAATCCAAAACGCAGCTATCTAACAGAACGGTTGTCAATGTGTGCACTCAACTTCCAGAGTTAAACCCGTGTGTGGATTCAGCAGTCTGCAGAGACTTTCTCTGCAGAGTCCCAAAACAGGCGTTTTCAGCCCATTACCGGCATATGGAAGAAACAGCAGTAAGCACAGGGAAATATCTGCTTCGAAATCCAAAACGCAGCTATCTAACAGAACGGTTGTCAATGTGTGCACTCAACTTGCCGAGTTAAACCCGTGTGTGGATTCAGCAGTCTGCAGAGACTTTCTCTGCAGAGTCCCAAAACAGGCGTTTTCAGCCCATTACCGGCATATGGAAGAAACAGCAGTAAGCACAGGGAAATATCTGCTTCTAAATCCAAAACGCAGCTATCTAACAGAACGGTTGTCAATGTGTGCACTCAACTTCCAGAGTTAAACCCGTGTGTGGATTCAGCAGTCTGCAGAGACTTTCTCTGCAGAGTCCCAAAACAGGCGTTTTCAGCCCATTACCGGCATATGGAAGAAACAGCAGTAAGCACAGGGAAATATCTGCTTCTAAATCCAAAACGCAGCTATCTAACAGAACGGTTGTCAATGTGTGCACTCAACTTCCAGAGTTAAACCCGTGTGTGGATTCAGCAGTCTGCAGAGACTTTCTCTGCAGAGTCCCAAAACAGGCGTTTTCAGCCCATTACCGGCATATGGAAGAAACAGCAGTAAGCACAGGGAAATATCTGCTTCTAAATCCAAAACGCAGCTATCTAACAGAACGGTTGTCAATGTGTGCACTCAACTTCCAGAGTTAAACCCGTGTGTGGATTCAGCAGTCTGCAGAGACTTTCTCTGCAGAGTCCCAAAACAGGCGTTTTCAGCCCATTACCGGCATATGGAAGAAACAGCAGTAAGCACAGGGAAATATCTGCTTCTAAATCCAAAACGCAGCTATCTAACAGAACGGTTGTCAAAGTGTGCACTCAACTTCCAGAGTTAAACCCGTGTGTGGATTCAGCAGTCTGCAGAGACTTTCTCTGCAGAGTCCCAAAACAGGCGTTTTCAGCCCATTACCGGCATATGGAAGAAACAGCAGTAAGCACAGGGAAATATCTGCTTCTAAATCCAAAACGCAGCTATCTAACAGAACGGTTGTCAATGTGTGCACTCAACTTCCAGAGTTAAACCCGTGTGTGGATTCAGCAGTCTGCAGAGACTTTCTCTGCAGAGTCCCAAAACAGGCGTTTTCAGCCCATTACCGGCATATGGAAGAAACAGCAGTAAGCACAGGGAAATATCTGCTTCTAAATCCAAAACGCAGCTATCTAACAGAACGGTTGTCAATGTGTGCACTCAACTTCCAGAGTTAAACCCGTGTGTGGATTCAGCAGTCTGCAAACACTTTCTCTGCAGAGTCCCAAAACAGGCGTTTTCAGCCCATTACCGGCATATGGAAGAAACAGCAGTAAGCACAGGGAAATATCTGCTTCTAAATCCAAAACGCAGCTATCTAACAGTACGGTTGTCAATATGTGCACTGAACTTCCAGAGTTAAACCCGTGTGTGGATTCAGCAGTCTGCAAACACTTTCTGTGCAGAGTCTGAAAACAGGCCTTTCCGGCCCGGTACCGGCATATAGAAGAAAGAGCATTAAGACTGCGTCTAAAACTCAGAAGAAACGTTTCTTTCAACCTGCTCGGCCGTGTGTTCTTTGACCTAAGGGAGTTTAATCTATGTTTAGATTCAGCGAGATAGAAACACGTTTATTCTAGGAGCTGTCTTTGGATATTCCGGAATGAATGGGAGTATATGCTGTAAAGAGAAATATCTGTTTCTAAAACCAAAATGGATCTATCTAGCAGAGTGGTTGTGAATGTGTGCCTTTGGCTTAAAGAGGTAAACTGCTCTTCTCATGCAGCACTTTAGAAACCCTTTATATGCAAATTCTCATACAGGCCTTTCCAGCAAAACACCAGCCTAAAGGAAATAGCAGTAAGACTGCATCTTTAACATGGACGAAACTGTTTTCAAACTGCTCTGCTGTGTGTTCATTCATATAAGAGACTTGAATATATGTTCAGATTCAGCTAATTAGCAACACGTTTCTTCCAGGAGCTGTGTTTGCCTATTCCAGAGTATACTGGAGTATAAGATGTAAAGACAAATGTCTCGTTCCAAAAGAAAAACGGATGATCTAATGGAATGGTTGTCAATGTGTGCATTCAACTTACTGAGCTAAACTGCTGTTTGTATGCAGCAGTTTAGAAAACATTTCTGTGTAGATTCTCAAATAGACATTTCCAGCAAAATACCGGCCTATAAGAAATAGCAGTAAGACTGCGTCTAAAACTCAGAGGGAACGTTTCTTTCAAACTGCTCTGCAGTGTGTTCGTTCACCAAAGGTCGTTGAATCTATGTTTGGATTCAGCGAGTTTGAAACACGTTTATTCTAGGAGCTGCATTTCGATATTCCAGAGTGTATGGGAGTAAATGCTGTAAAGAGAAATATCTGTTTCTAAAACCAAAACGGAGCTATCTAACAGAATGGTTGTGAATGTGTGCATTCAACTTAAAGGGTTAATCTGCTCTTCTTAGGCAGCAGTTTAGAAACCCTTTATATGCAAATTCTAAAATCAACATTTGCAGCAAAACACCAGCCTAAAAGAAGTAGCAGTAAGATTGCATCTATAACATAGAAGAAACGTTTTCTTCAAAATGCTCTGCTCTGTGTTCATTCAACTAAGAGTCTTGAGTATATGTTCAGATTCAGCGAGTAAGAAACACGTTTCTTCCAGGAGCTGCATTTGCATATTCCAGAGTGTACTGGAGTATAAGGTTTAAAGTGAAATATCTGGTTCTAAAACAAACACGGAGCCATCTAACAGAATGGTTGTCACTGTGTGCATTCAGCTTATTGAGATAAACTGTTGTTTCTATGCAGCAGTTTAGAAAAGATTTTTGTGCAGATTCTAAAACAGACATTCCCAGCAAAATACCGGCCTCTAAGAAATAGCAATAAGACTGCGTCTAAAACTCAAATAAAACGTTTCTTTCAAACTGCTGTGCTGTGTGTTCGTTCACCTAAGGGAGTTGAATCTATGTTTAGATTCAGCGACTTAGAAACACGTCTATTCTGGGAGCTGCGTTTGGCTATTCCAGAATGAATGGGAGTATATGCTGTAACTAGAAACACAGGCTTCTAAAACCAAAACGGAGCTAGCTAACAGAATGATTGTGAATGAGGGCATTCAACTTAACGAATTAAACTGCTCCACTTATGCAGCAGTTTACAAACCATTTGTATGGAAATTCTAAAACCAACATTTCCAGGAAAACACCAGCCTAAAAGCAATAGCAGTAACAGTGCATCTATAACATGGAAGAAATGTTTTTTTCAAACTCCTCTGCTGCGTGTTCATTCACCTAAGAGACTTCAATATATGCTCAGATTCAGCGAGTTACAAACACGTTTCTTCCAGGAGCTGCGTTTGCATATATCAGAGTGTACTGGGGTACAAGATGTAAAGGGAAATATCTGATTATACGTAGAAACCCGTTTCTTTTAGGAGCTGCGTTTGGATATTCCAGAGTGAATGAGAGTACATGCTGTAAAGAGAAATAACTTCTTCTAAAACCAAAAGGCAGCTATGTAACTGAATGGTTGTCAATGCGTGCATTCACCTTCCAGAGATGAACTCGTGTGTGGATTCAGCAGTCTGCAAACACTTTCTGTGCAGAGTCCCAAAACAGGCGTTTTCAGCCCAATACCGGCATATGGAAGAAACAGCAGTAAGCACAGGGAAATATCTGCTTCTAAATCCAAAACGCAGCTATCTAACAGAACGGTTGTCAATGTGTGCACTCAACTTCCAGAGTTAAACCCGTGTGTGGATTCAGCAGTCTGCAAACACTTTCTCTGCAGAGTCCCAAAACAGGCGTTTTCAGCCCATTACCGGCATATGGAAGAAAGAGCAGTAAGCACAGGGAAATATCTGCTTCTAAATCCAAAACGCAGCTATCTAACAGAACGGTTGTCAATGTGTGCACTCAACTTCCAGAGTTAAACCCGTGTGTGGATTCAGCAGTCTGCAAACACTTTCTCTGCAGAGTCCCAAAACAGGCGTTTTCAGCCCATTATCGGCATATGGAAGAAACAGCAGTAAGCACAGGGAAATATCTGCTTCTAAATCCAAAACGCAGCTATCTAACAGAACGGTTGTCAATGTGTGCACTCAACTTCCAGAGTTAAACCCGTGTGTGGATTCAGCAGTCTGCAGAGACTTTCTCTGCAGAGTCCCAAAACAGGCGTTTTCAGCCCATTACCGGCATATGGAAGAAACAGCAGTAAGCACAGGGAAATATCTGCTTCTAAATCCAAAACGCAGCTATCTAACAGAACGGTTGTCAATGTGTGCACTCAACTTCCAGAGTTAAACCTGTGTGTGGATTCAGCAGTCTGCAGAGACTTTCTCTGCAGAGTCCCAAAACAGGCGTTTTCAGCCCATTACCGGCATATGGAAGAAACAGCAGTAAGCAAAGGGAAATATCTGCTTCTAAATCCAAAACGCAGCTATCTAACAGAACGGTTGTCAATGTGTGCACTCAACTTCCACAGTTAAACCCGTGTGTGGATTCAGCAGTCTGCAAACACTTTCTCTGCAGAGTCCCAAAACAGGCGTTTTCAGCCCATTACCGGCATATGGAAGAAACAGCAGTAAGCACAGGGAAATATCTGCTTCTAAATCCAAAACGCAGCTATCTAACAGAACGGTTGTCAACGTGTGCACTCAACTTCCAGAGTTAAACCCGTGTGTGGATTCAGCAGTCTGCAAACACTTTCTCTGCAGAGTCCCAAAACAGGCGTTTTCAGCCCATTACCGGCATATGGAAGAAACAGCAGTAAGCACAGGGAAATATCTGCTTCTAAATCCAAAACGCAGCTATCTAACAGAACGGTTGTCAATGTGTGCACTCAACTTCCAGAGTTAAACCCGTGTGTGGATTCAGCAGTCTGCAGAGACTTTCTCTGCAGAGTCCCAAAACAGGCGTTTTCAGCCCATTACCGGCATATGGAAGAAACAGCAGTAAGCACAGGGAAATATCTGCTTCTAAATCCAAAACGCAGCTATCTAACAGAACGGTTGTCAATGTGTGCACTCAACTTCCAGAGTTAAACCTGTGTGTGGATTCAGCAGTCTGCAAACACTTTCTCTGCAGAGTCCCAAAACAGGCGTTTTCAACCCATTACCGGCATATGGAAGAAACAGCAGTAAGCACAGGGAAATATCTGCTTCTAAATCCAAAACGCAGCTATCTAACAGAACGGTTGTCAATGTGTGCACTCAACTTCCAGAGTTAAACCCGTGTGTGGATTCAGCAGTCTGCAGAGACTTTCTCTGCAGAGTCCCAAAACAGGTGTTTTCAGCCCATTACCGGCATATGGAAGAAACAGCAGTAAGCACAGGGAAATATCTGCTTCTAAATCCAAAACGCAGCTATCTAACAGAACGGTTGTCAATGTGTGCACTCAACTTCCAGAGTTAAACCCGTGTGTGGATTCAGCAGTCTGCAGAGACTTTCTCTGCAGAGTCCCAAAACAGGCGTTTTCAGCCCATTACCGGCATATGGAAGAAACAGCAGTAAGCACAGGGAAATATCTGCTTCTAAATCCAAAACGCAGCTATCTAACAGAACGGTTGTCAATGTGTGCACTCAACTTCCAGAGTTAAACCCGTGTGTGGATTCAGCAGTCTGCAGAGACTTTCTCTGCAGAGTCCCAAAACAGGCGTTTTCAGCCCATTACCGGCATATGGAAGAAACAGCAGTAAGCACAGGGAAATATCTGCTTCTAAATCCAAAACGCAGCTATCTAACAGAACGGTTGTCAATGTGTGCACTCAACTTCCAGAGTTAAACCCGTGTGTGGATTCAGCAGTCTGCAGAGACTTTCTCTGCAGAGTCCCAAAACAGGCGTTTTCAGCCCATTACCGGCATATGGAAGAAACAGCAGTAAGCACAGGGAAATATCTGCTTCTAAATCCAAAACGCAGCTATCTAACAGAACGGTTGTCAATGTGTGCACTCAACTTCCAGAGTTAAACCCGTGTGTGGATTCAGCAGTCTGCAGAGACTTTCTCTGCAGAGTCCCAAAACAGGCGTTTTCAGCCCATTACCGGCATATGGAAGAAACAGCAGTAAGCACAGGGAAATATCTGCTTCTAAATCCAAAACGCAGCTATCTAACAGAACGGTTGTCAATGTGTGCACTCAACTTCCAGAGTTAAACCCGTGTGTGGATTCAGCAGTCTGCAGAGACTTTCTCTGCAGAGTCCCAAAACAGGCGTTTTCAGCCCATTACCGGCATATGGAAGAAACAGCAGTAAGCACAGGGAAATATCTGCTTCTAAATCCAAAACGCAGCTATCTAACAGAACGGTTGTCAACGTGTGCACTCAACTTCCAGAGTTAAACCCGTGTGTGGATTCAGCAGTCTGCAAACACTTTCTCTGCAGAGTCCCAAAACAGGCGTTTTCAGCCCATTACCGGCATATGGAAGAAACAGCAGTAAGCACAGGGAAATATCTGCTTCTAAATCCAAAACGCAGCTATCTAACAGAACGGTTGTCAATGTGTGCACTCAACTTCCAGAGTTAAACCCGTGTGTGGATTCAGCAGTCTGCAGAGACTTTCTCTGCAGAGTCCCAAAACAGGCGTTTTCAGCCCATTACCGGCATATGGAAGAAACAGCAGTAAGCACAGGGAAATATCTGCTTCTAAATCCAAAACGCAGCTATCTAACAGAACGGTTGTCAATGTGTGCACTCAACTTCCAGAGTTAAACCCGTGTGTGGATTCAGCAGTCTGCAGAGACTTTCTCTGCAGAGTCCCAAAACAGGCGTTTTCAGCCCATTACCGGCATATGGAAGAAACAGCAGTAAGCACAGGGAAATATCTGCTTCTAAATCCAAAACGCAGCTATCTAACAGAACGGTTGTCAATGTGTGCACTCAACTTCCAGAGTTAAACCCGTGTGTGGATTCAGCAGTCTGCAGAGACTTTCTCTGCAGAGTCCCAAAACAGGCGTTTTCAGCCCATTACCGGCATATGGAAGAAACAGCAGTAAGCACAGGGAAATATCTGCTTCTAAATCCAAAACGCAGCTATCTAACAGAACGGTTGTCAATGTGTGCACTCAACTTCCAGAGTTAAACCCGTGTGTGGATTCAGCAGTCTGCAGAGACTTTCTCTGCAGAGTCCCAAAACAGGCGTTTTCAGCCCATTACCGGCATATGGAAGAAACAGCAGTAAGCACAGGGAAATATCTGCTTCTAAATCCAAAACGCAGCTATCTAACAGAACGGTTGTCAATGTGTGCACTCAACTTCCAGAGTTAAACCCGTGTGTGGATTCAGCAGTCTGCAGAGACTTTCTCTGCAGAGTCCCAAAACAGGCGTTTTCAGCCCATTACCGGCATATGGAAGAAACAGCAGTAAGCACAGGGAAATATCTGCTTCTAAATCCAAAACGCAGCTATCTAACAGAACGGTTGTCAATGTGTGCACTCAACTTGCAGAGTTAAACCCGTGTGTGGATTCAGCAGTCTGCAGAGACTTTCTCTGCAGAGTCCCAAAACAGGCGTTTTCAGCCCATTACCGGCATATGGAAGAAACAGCAGTAAGCACAGGGAAATATCTGCTTCTAAATCCAAAACGCAGCTATCTAACAGAACGGTTGTCAATGTGTGCACTCAACTTCCAGAGTTAAACCCGTGTGTGGATTCAGCAGTCTGCAGAGACTTTCTCTGCAGAGTCCCAAAACAGGCGTTTTCAGCCCATTACCGGCATATGGAAGAAACAGCAGTAAGCACAGGGAAATATCTGCTTCTAAATCCAAAACGCAGCTATCTAACAGAACGGTTGTCAATGTGTGCACTCAACTTGCAGAGTTAAACCCGTGTGTGGATTCAGCAGTCTGCAGAGACTTTCTCTGCAGAGTCCCAAAACAGGCGTTTTCAGCCCATTACCGGCATATGGAAGAAACAGCAGTAAGCACAGGGAAATATCTGCTTCTAAATCCAAAACGCAGCTATCTAACAGAACGGTTGTCAATGTGTGCACTCAACTTCCAGAGTTAAACCCGTGTGTGGATTCAGCAGTCTGCAGAGACTTTCTCTGCAGAGTCCCAAAACAGGCGTTTTCAGCCCATTACCGGCATATGGAAGAAACAGCAGTAAGCACAGGGAAATATCTGCTTCTAAATCCAAAACGCAGCTATCTAACAGAACGGTTGTCAATGTGTGCACTCAACTTCCAGAGTTAAACCCGTGTGTGGATTCAGCAGTCTGCAGAGACTTTCTCTGCAGAGTCCCAAAACAGGCGTTTTCAGCCCATTACCGGCATATGGAAGAAACAGCAGTAAGCACAGGGAAATATCTGCTTCTAAATCCAAAACGCAGCTATCTAACAGAACGGTTGTCAATGTGTGCACTCAACTTCCAGAGTTAAACCCGTGTGTGGATTCAGCAGTCTGCAGAGACTTTCTCTGCAGAGTCCCAAAACAGGCGTTTTCAGCCCATTACCGGCATATGGAAGAAACAGCGGTAAGCACAGGGAAATATCTGCTTCTAAATCCAAAACGCAGCTATCTAACAGAACGGTTGTCAATGTGTGCACTCAACTTCCAGAGTTAAACCCGTGTGTGGATTCAGCAGTCTGCAAACACTTTCTCTGCAGAGTCCCAAAACAGGCGTTTTCAGCCCATTACCGGCATATGGAAGAAACAGCAGTAAGCACAGGGAAATATCTGCTTCTAAATCCAAAACGCAGCTATCTAACAGAACGGTTGTCAATGTGTGCACTCAACTTCCAGAGTTAAACCCGTGTGTGGATTCAGCAGTCTGCAAACACTTTCTCTGCAGAGTCCCAAAACAGGCGTTTTCAGCCCATTACCGGCATATGGAAGAAACAGCAGTAAGCACAGGGAAATATCTGCTTCTAAATCCAAAACGCAGCTATCTAACAGAACGGTTGTCAATGTGTGCACTCAACTTCCAGAGTTAAACCCGTGTGTGGATTCAGCAGTCTGCAAACACTTTCTCTGCAGAGTCCCAAAACAGGCGTTTTCAGCCCATTACCGGCATATGGAAGAAACAGCAGTAAGCACAGGGAAATATCTGCTTCTAAATCCAAAACGCAGCTATCTAACAGAACGGTTGTCAATGTGTGCACTCAACTTCCAGAGTTAAACCCGTGTGTGGATTCAGCAGTCTGCAAACACTTTCTGTGCAGAGTCTGAAAACAGGCCTTTCCGGCCCGGTACCGGCATATAGAAGAAAGAGCATTAAGACTGCGTCTAAAACTCAGAAGAAACGTTTCTTTCAACCTGCTCGGCCGTGTGTTCTTTGACCTAAGGGAGTTTAATCTATGTTTAGATTCAGCGAGATAGAAACACGTTTATTCTAGGAGCTGTCTTTGGATATTCCGGAATGAATGGGAGTATATGCTGTAAAGAGAAATATCTGTTTCTAAAACCAAAATGGATCTATCTAGCAGAGTGGTTGTGAATGTGTGCCTTTGGCTTAAAGAGGTAAACTGCTCTTCTCATGCAGCACTTTAGAAACCCTTTATATGCAAATTCTCATACAGGCCTTTCCAGCAAAACACCAGCCTAAAGGAAATAGCAGTAAGACTGCATCTTTAACATGGACGAAACTGTTTTCAAACTGCTCTGCTGTGTGTTCATTCATATAAGAGACTTGAATATATGTTCAGATTCAGCTAATTAGCAACACGTTTCTTCCAGGAGCTGTGTTTGCCTATTCCAGAGTATACTGGAGTATAAGATGTAAAGACAAATGTCTCGTTCCAAAAGAAAAACGGATGATCTAATGGAATGGTTGTCAATGTGTGCATTCAACTTACTGAGCTAAACTGCTGTTTGTATGCAGCAGTTTAGAAAACATTTCTGTGTAGATTCTCAAATAGACATTTCCAGCAAAATACCGGCCTATAAGAAATAGCAGTAAGACTGCGTCTAAAACTCAGAGGGAACGTTTCTTTCAAACTGCTCTGCAGTGTGTTCGTTCACCAAAGGTCGTTGAATCTATGTTTGGATTCAGCGAGTTTGAAACACGTTTATTCTAGGAGCTGCATTTCGATATTCCAGAGTGTATGGGAGTAAATGCTGTAAAGAGAAATATCTGTTTCTAAAACCAAAACGGAGCTATCTAACAGAATGGTTGTGAATGTGTGCATTCAACTTAAAGGGTTAATCTGCTCTTCTTAGGCAGCAGTTTAGAAACCCTTTATATGCAAATTCTAAAATCAACATTTGCAGCAAAACACCAGCCTAAAAGAAGTAGCAGTAAGATTGCATCTATAACATAGAAGAAACGTTTTCTTCAAAATGCTCTGCTCTGTGTTCATTCAACTAAGAGTCTTGAGTATATGTTCAGATTCAGCGAGTAAGAAACACGTTTCTTCCAGGAGCTGCATTTGCATATTCCAGAGTGTACTGGAGTATAAGGTTTAAAGTGAAATATCTGGTTCTAAAACAAACACGGAGCCATCTAACAGAATGGTTGTCACTGTGTGCATTCAGCTTATTGAGATAAACTGTTGTTTCTATGCAGCAGTTTAGAAAAGATTTTTGTGCAGATTCTAAAACAGACATTCCCAGCAAAATACCGGCCTCTAAGAAATAGCAATAAGACTGCGTCTAAAACTCAAATAAAACGTTTCTTTCAAACTGCTGTGCTGTGTGTTCGTTCACCTAAGGGAGTTGAATCTATGTTTAGATTCAGCGACTTAGAAACACGTCTATTCTGGGAGCTGCGTTTGGCTATTCCAGAATGAATGGGAGTATATGCTGTAACTAGAAACACAGGCTTCTAAAACCAAAACGGAGCTAGCTAACAGAATGATTGTGAATGAGGGCATTCAAATTAACGAATTAAACTGCTCCACTTATGCAGCAGTTTACAAACCATTTGTATGGAAATTCTAAAACCAACATTTCCAGGAAAACACCAGCCTAAAAGCAATAGCAGTAACAGTGCATCTATAACATGGAAGAAATGTTTTTTTCAAACTCCTCTGCTGCGTGTTCATTCACCTAAGAGACTTCAATATATGCTCAGATTCAGCGAGTTACAAACACGTTTCTTCCAGGAGCTGCGTTTGCATATATCAGAGTGTACTGGGGTACAAGATGTAAAGGGAAATATCTGATTATACGTAGAAACCCGTTTCTTTTAGGAGCTGCGTTTGGATATTCCAGAGTGAATGAGAGTACATGCTGTAAAGAGAAATAACTTCTTCTAAAACCAAAAGGCAGCTATGTAACTGAATGGTTGTCAATGCGTGCATTCACCTTCCAGAGATGAACTCGTGTGTGGATTCAGCAGTCTGCAAACACTTTCTGTGCAGAGTCCCAAAACAGGCGTTTTCAGCCCATTACCGGCATATGGAAGAAACAGCAGTAAGCACAGGGAAATATCTGCTTCTAAATCCAAAACGCAGCTATCTAACAGAACGGTTGTCAATGTGTGCACTCAACTTCCAGAGTTAAACCCGTGTGTGGATTCAGCAGTCTGCAAACACTTTCTCTGCAGAGTCCCAAAACAGGCGTTTTCAGCCCATTACCGGCATATGGAAGAAACAGCAGTAAGCACAGGGAAATATCTGCTTCTAAATCCAAAACGCAGCTATCTAACAGAACGGTTGTCAATGTGTGCACTCAACTTCCAGAGTTAAACCCGTGTGTGGATTCAGCAGTCTGCAAACACTTTCTCTGCAGAGTCCCAAAACAGGCGTTTTCAGCCCATTATCGGCATATGGAAGAAACAGCAGTAAGCACAGGGAAATATCTGCTTCTAAATCCAAAACGCAGCTATCTAACAGAACGGTTGTCAATGTGTGCACTCAACTTCCAGAGTTAAACCCGTGTGTGGATTCAGCAGTCTGCAGAGACTTTCTCTGCAGAGTCCCAAAACAGGCGTTTTCAGCCCATTACCGGCATATGGAAGAAACAGCAGTAAGCACAGGGAAATATCTGCTTCTAAATCCAAAACGCAGCTATCTAACAGAACGGTTGTCAATGTGTGCACTCAACTTCCAGAGTTAAACCCGTGTGTGGATTCAGCAGTCTGCAGAGACTTTCTCTGCAGAGTCCCAAAACAGGCGTTTTCAGCCCATTACCGGCATATGGAAGAAACAGCAGTAAGCACAGGGAAATATCTGCTTCTAAATCCAAAACGCAGCTATCTAACAGAACGGTTGTCAATGTGTGCACTCAACTTCCAGAGTTAAACCCGTGTGTGGATTCAGCAGTCTGCAGAGACTTTCTCTGCAGAGTCCCAAAACAGGCGTTTTCAGCCCATTACCGGCATATGGAAGAAACAGCAGTAAGCACAGGGAAATATCTGCTTCTAAATCCAAAACGCAGCTATCTAACAGAACGGTTGTCAATGTGTGCACTCAACTTCCAGAGTTAAACCCGTGTGTGGATTCAGCAGTCTGCAGAGACTTTCTCTGCAGAGTCCCAAAACAGGCGTTTTCAGCCCATTACCGGCATATGGAAGAAACAGCAGTAAGCACAGGGAAATATCTGCTTCTAAATCCAAAACGCAGCTATCTAACAGAACGGTTGTCAATGTGTGCACTCAACTTCCAGAGTTAAACCCGTGTGTGGATTCAGCAGTCTGCAGAGACTTTCTCTGCAGAGTCCCAAAACAGGCGTTTTCAGCCCATTACCGGCATATGGAAGAAACAGCAGTAAGCACAGGGAAATATCTGCTTCTAAATCCAAAACGCAGCTATCTAACAGAACGGTTGTCAACGTGTGCACTCAACTTCCAGAGTTAAACCCGTGTGTGGATTCAGCAGTCTGCAAACACTTTCTCTGCAGAGTCCCAAAACAGGCGTTTTCAGCCCATTACCGGCATATGGAAGAAACAGCAGTAAGCACAGGGAAATATCTGCTTCTAAATCCAAAACGCAGCTATCTAACAGAACGGTTGTCAATGTGTGCACTCAACTTCCAGAGTTAAACCCGTGTGTGGATTCAGCAGTCTGCAGAGACTTTCTCTGCAGAGTCCCAAAACAGGCGTTTTCAGCCCATTACCGGCATATGGAAGAAACAGCAGTAAGCACAGGGAAATATCTGCTTCTAAATCCAAAACGCAGCTATCTAACAGAACGGTTGTCAATGTGTGCACTCAACTTGCCGAGTTAAACACGTGTGTGGATTCAGCAGTCTGCAGAGACTTTCTCTGCAGAGTCCCAAAACAGGCGTTTTCAGCCCATTACCGGCATATGGAAGAAACAGCAGTAAGCACAGGGAAATATCTGCTTCTAAATCCAAAACGCAGCTATCTAACAGAACGGTTGTCAATGTGTGCACTCAACTTCCAGAGTTAAACCCGTGTGTGGATTCAGCAGTCTGCAGAGACTTTCTCTGCAGAGTCCCAAAACAGGCGTTTTCAGCCCATTACCGGCATATGGAAGAAACAGCAGTAAGCACAGGGAAATATCTGCTTCTAAATCCAAAACGCAGCTATCTAACAGAACGGTTGTCAATGTGTGCACTCAACTTCCAGAGTTAAACCCGTGTGTGGATTCAGCAGTCTGCAGAGACTTTCTCTGCAGAGTCCCAAAACAGGCGTTTTCAGCCCATTACCGGCATATGGAAGAAACAGCAGTAAGCACAGGGAAATATCTGCTTCTAAATCCAAAACGCAGCTATCTAACAGAACGGTTGTCAATGTGTGCACTCAACTTGCAGAGTTAAACCCGTGTGTGGATTCAGCAGTCTGCAGAGACTTTCTCTGCAGAGTCCCAAAACAGGCGTTTTCAGCCCATTACCGGCATATGGAAGAAACAGCAGTAAGCACAGGGAAATATCTGCTTCTAAATCCAAAACGCAGCTATCTAACAGAACGGTTGTCAATGTGTGCACTCAACTTCCAGAGTTAAACCCGTGTGTGGATTCAGCAGTCTGCAGA
Organism: Aotus nancymaae; assembly: GCF_030222135.1. Classification (NCBI taxonomy): domain Eukaryota; kingdom Metazoa; phylum Chordata; class Mammalia; order Primates; family Aotidae; genus Aotus; species Aotus nancymaae. Next base: position 37,167 of record NW_026989078.1, read on the forward strand.
GACTTTCTCTGCAGAGTCCCAAAACAGGCGTTTTCAGCCCATTACCGGCATATGGAAGAAACAGCAGTAAGCACAGGGAAATATCTGCTTCTAAATCCAAAACGCAGCTATCTAACAGAACGGTTGTCAATGTGTGCACTCAACTTGCAGAGTTAAACCCGTGTGTGGATTCAGCAGTCTGCAGAGACTTTCTCTGCAGAGTCCCAAAACAGGCGTTTTCAGCCCATTACCGGCATATGGAAGAAACAGCAGTAAGCACAGGGAAATATCTGCTTCTAAATCCAAAACGCAGCTATCTAACAGAACGGTTGTCAATGTGTGCACTCAACTTCCAGAGTTAAACCCGTGTGTGGATTCAGCAGTCTGCAGAGACTTTCTCTGCAGAGTCCCAAAACAGGCGTTTTCAGCCCATTACCGGCATATGGAAGAAACAGCAGTAAGCACAGGGAAATATCTGCTTCTAAATCCAAAACGCAGCTATCTAACAGAACGGTTGTCAATGTTTGCACTCAACTTGCAGAGTTAAACCCGTGTGTGGATTCAGCAGTCTGCAGAGACTTTCTCTGCAGAGTCCCAAAACAGGCGTTTTCAGCCCATTACCGGCATATGGAAGAAACAGCAGTAAGCACAGGGAAATATCTGCTTCTAAATCCAAAACGCAGCTATCTAACAGAACGGTTGTCAATGTGTGCACTCAACTTCCAGAGTTAAACCCGTGTGTGGATTCAGCAGTCTGCAGAGACTTTCTCTGCAGAGTCCCAAAACAGGCGTTTTCAGCCCATTACCGGCATATGGAAGAAACAGCAGTAAGCACAGGGAAATATCTGCTTCTAAATCCAAAACGCAGCTATCTAACAGAACGGTTGTCAATGTGTGCACTCAACTTCCAGAGTTAAACCCGTGTGTGGATTCAGCAGTCTGCAGAGACTTTCTCTGCAGAGTCCCAAAACAGGCGTTTTCAGCCCATTACCGGCATATGGAAGAAACAGCAGTAAGCACAGGGAAATATCTGCTTCTAAATCCAAAACGCAGCTATCTAACAGAACGGTTGTCAATGTGTGCACTCAACTTCCAGAGTTAAACCCGTGTGTGGATTCAGCAGTCTGCAGAGACTTTCTCTGCAGAGTCCCAAAACAGGCGTTTTCAGCCCATTACCGGCATATGGAAGAAACAGCGGTAAGCACAGGGAAATATCTGCTTCTAAATCCAAAACGCAGCTATCTAACAGAACGGTTGTCAATGTGTGCACTCAACTTCCAGAGTTAAACCCGTGTGTGGATTCAGCAGTCTGCAAACACTTTCTCTGCAGAGTCCCAAAACAGGCGTTTTCAGCCCATTACCGGCATATGGAAGAAACAGCAGTAAGCACAGGGAAATATCTGCTTCTAAATCCAAAACGCAGCTATCTAACAGAACGGTTGTCAATGTGTGCACTCAACTTCCAGAGTTAAACCCGTGTGTGGATTCAGCAGTCTGCAAACACTTTCTCTGCAGAGTCCCAAAACAGGCGTTTTCAGCCCATTACCGGCATATGGAAGAAACAGCAGTAAGCACAGGGAAATATCTGCTTCTAAATCCAAAACGCAGCTATCTAACAGAACGGTTGTCAATGTGTGCACTCAACTTCCAGAGTTAAACCCGTGTGTGGATTCAGCAGTCTGCAAACACTTTCTCTGCAGAGTCCCAAAACAGGCGTTTTCAGCCCATTACCGGCATATGGAAGAAACAGCAGTAAGCACAGGGAAATATCTGCTTCTAAATCCAAAACGCAGCTATCTAACAGAACGGTTGTCAATGTGTGCACTCAACTTCCAGAGTTAAACCCGTGTGTGGATTCAGCAGTCTGCAAACACTTTCTGTGCAGAGTCTGAAAACAGGCCTTTCCGGCCCGGTACCGGCATATAGAAGAAAGAGCATTAAGACTGCGTCTAAAACTCAGAAGAAACGTTTCTTTCAACCTGCTCGGCCGTGTGTTCTTTGACCTAAGGGAGTTTAATCTATGTTTAGATTCAGCGAGATAGAAACACGTTTATTCTAGGAGCTGTCTTTGGATATTCCGGAATGAATGGGAGTATATGCTGTAAAGAGAAATATCTGTTTCTAAAACCAAAATGGATCTATCTAGCAGAGTGGTTGTGAATGTGTGCCTTTGGCTTAAAGAGGTAAACTGCTCTTCTCATGCAGCACTTTAGAAACCCTTTATATGCAAATTCTCATACAGGCCTTTCCAGCAAAACACCAGCCTAAAGGAAATAGCAGTAAGACTGCATCTTTAACATGGACGAAACTGTTTTCAAACTGCTCTGCTGTGTGTTCATTCATATAAGAGACTTGAATATATGTTCAGATTCAGCTAATTAGCAACACGTTTCTTCCAGGAGCTGTGTTTGCCTATTCCAGAGTATACTGGAGTATAAGATGTAAAGACAAATGTCTCGTTCCAAAAGAAAAACGGATGATCTAATGGAATGGTTGTCAATGTGTGCATTCAACTTACTGAGCTAAACTGCTGTTTGTATGCAGCAGTTTAGAAAACATTTCTGTGTAGATTCTCAAATAGACATTTCCAGCAAAATACCGGCCTATAAGAAATAGCAGTAAGACTGCGTCTAAAACTCAGAGGGAACGTTTCTTTCAAACTGCTCTGCAGTGTGTTCGTTCACCAAAGGTCGTTGAATCTATGTTTGGATTCAGCGAGTTTGAAACACGTTTATTCTAGGAGCTGCATTTCGATATTCCAGAGTGTATGGGAGTAAATGCTGTAAAGAGAAATATCTGTTTCTAAAACCAAAACGGAGCTATCTAACAGAATGGTTGTGAATGTGTGCATTCAACTTAAAGGGTTAATCTGCTCTTCTTAGGCAGCAGTTTAGAAACCCTTTATATGCAAATTCTAAAATCAACATTTGCAGCAAAACACCAGCCTAAAAGAAGTAGCAGTAAGATTGCATCTATAACATAGAAGAAACGTTTTCTTCAAAATGCTCTGCTCTGTGTTCATTCAACTAAGAGTCTTGAGTATATGTTCAGATTCAGCGAGTAAGAAACACGTTTCTTCCAGGAGCTGCATTTGCATATTCCAGAGTGTACTGGAGTATAAGGTTTAAAGTGAAATATCTGGTTCTAAAACAAACACGGAGCCATCTAACAGAATGGTTGTCACTGTGTGCATTCAGCTTATTGAGATAAACTGTTGTTTCTATGCAGCAGTTTAGAAAAGATTTTTGTGCAGATTCTAAAACAGACATTCCCAGCAAAATACCGGCCTCTAAGAAATAGCAATAAGACTGCGTCTAAAACTCAAATAAAACGTTTCTTTCAAACTGCTGTGCTGTGTGTTCGTTCACCTAAGGGAGTTGAATCTATGTTTAGATTCAGCGACTTAGAAACACGTCTATTCTGGGAGCTGCGTTTGGCTATTCCAGAATGAATGGGAGTATATGCTGTAACTAGAAACACAGGCTTCTAAAACCAAAACGGAGCTAGCTAACAGAATGATTGTGAATGAGGGCATTCAAATTAACGAATTAAACTGCTCCACTTATGCAGCAGTTTACAAACCATTTGTATGGAAATTCTAAAACCAACATTTCCAGGAAAACACCAGCCTAAAAGCAATAGCAGTAACAGTGCATCTATAACATGGAAGAAATGTTTTTTTCAAACTCCTCTGCTGCGTGTTCATTCACCTAAGAGACTTCAATATATGCTCAGATTCAGCGAGTTACAAACACGTTTCTTCCAGGAGCTGCGTTTGCATATATCAGAGTGTACTGGGGTACAAGATGTAAAGGGAAATATCTGATTATACGTAGAAACCCGTTTCTTTTAGGAGCTGCGTTTGGATATTCCAGAGTGAATGAGAGTACATGCTGTAAAGAGAAATAACTTCTTCTAAAACCAAAAGGCAGCTATGTAACTGAATGGTTGTCAATGCGTGCATTCACCTTCCAGAGATGAACTCGTGTGTGGATTCAGCAGTCTGCAAACACTTTCTGTGCAGAGTCCCAAAACAGGCGTTTTCAGCCCAATACCGGCATATGGAAGAAACAGCAGTAAGCACAGGGAAATATCTGCTTCTAAATCCAAAACGCAGCTATCTAACAGAACGGTTGTCAATGTGTGCACTCAACTTCCAGAGTTAAACCCGTGTGTGGATTCAGCAGTCTGCAAACACTTTCTCTGCAGAGTCCCAAAACAGGCGTTTTCAGCCCATTACCGGCATATGGAAGAAACAGCAGTAAGCACAGGGAAATATCTGCTTCTAAATCCAAAACGCAGCTATCTAACAGAACGGTTGTCAATGTGTGCACTCAACTTCCAGAGTTAAACCCGTGTGTGGATTCAGCAGTCTGCAAACACTTTCTCTGCAGAGTCCCAAAACAGGCGTTTTCAGCCCATTATCGGCATATGGAAGAAACAGCAGTAAGCACAGGGAAATATCTGCTTCTAAATCCAAAACGCAGCTATCTAACAGAACGGTTGTCAATGTGTGCACTCAACTTCCAGAGTTAAACCCGTGTGTGGATTCAGCAGTCTGCAGAGACTTTCTCTGCAGAGTCCCAAAACAGGCGTTTTCAGCCCATTACCGGCATATGGAAGAAACAGCAGTAAGCACAGGGAAATATCTGCTTCTAAATCCAAAACGCAGCTATCTAACAGAACGGTTGTCAATGTGTGCACTCAACTTGCAGAGTTAAACCCGTGTGTGGATTCAGCAGTCTGCAGAGACTTTCTCTGCAGAGTCCCAAAACAGGCGTTTTCAGCCCATTACCGGCATATGGAAGAAACAGCAGTAAGCACAGGGAAATATCTGCTTCTAAATCCAAAACGCAGCTATCTAACAGAACGGTTGTCAATGTGTGCACTCAACTTCCACAGTTAAACCCGTGTGTGGATTCAGCAGTCTGCAAACACTTTCTCTGCAGAGTCCCAAAACAGGCGTTTTCAGCCCATTACCGGCATATGGAAGAAACAGCAGTAAGCACAGTGAAATATCTGCTTCTAAATCCAAAACGCAGCTATCTAACAGAACGGTTGTCAACGTGTGCACTCAACTTCCAGAGTTAAACCCGTGTGTGGATTCAGCAGTCTGCAAACACTTTCTCTGCAGAGTCCCAAAACAGGCGTTTTCAGCCCATTACCGGCATATGGAAGAAACAGCAGTAAGCACAGGGAAATATCTGCTTCTAAATCCAAAACGCAGCTATCTAACAGAACGGTTGTCAATGTGTGCACTCAACTTCCAGAGTTAAACCCGTGTGTGGATTCAGCAGTCTGCAGAGACTTTCTCTGCAGAGTCCCAAAACAGGCGTTTTCAGCCCATTACCGGCATATGGAAGAAACAGCAGTAAGCACAGGGAAATATCTGCTTCTAAATCCAAAACGCAGCTATCTAACAGAACGGTTGTCAATGTGTGCACTCAACTTCCAGAGTTAAACCCGTGTGTGGATTCAGCAGTCTGCAAACACTTTCACTGCAGAGTCCCAAAACAGGCGTTTTCAGCCCATTACCGGCATATGGAAGAAACAGCAGTAAGCACAGGGAAATATCTGCTTCTAAATCCAAAACGCAGCTATCTAACAGAACGGTTGTCAATGTGTGCACTCAACTTCCAGAGTTAAACCCGTGTGTGGATTCAGCAGTCTGCAGAGACTTTCTCTGCAGAGTCCCAAAACAGGCGTTTTCAGCCCATTACCGGCATATGGAAGAAACAGCAGTAAGCACAGGGAAATATCTGCTTCTAAATCCAAAACGCAGCTATCTAACAGAACGGTTGTCAATGTGTGCACTCAACTTCCAGAGTTAAACCCGTGTGTGGATTCAGCAGTCTGCAAACACTTTCTCTGCAGAGTCCCAAAACAGGCGTTTTCAGCCCATTACCGGCATATGGAAGAAACAGCAGTAAGCACAGGGAAATATCTGCTTCTAAATCCAAAACGCAGCTATCTAACAGAACGGTTGTCAACGTGTGCACTCAACTTCCAGAGTTAAACCCGTGTGTGGATTCAGCAGTCTGCAAACACTTTCTCTGCAGAGTCCCAAAACAGGCGTTTTCAGCCCATTACCAGCATATGGAAGAAACAGCAGTAAGCACAGGGAAATATCTGCTTCTAAATCCAAAACGCAGCTATCTAACAGAACGGTTGTCAATGTGTGCACTCAACTTCCAGAGTTAAACCCGTGTGTGGATTCAGCAGTCTGCAGAGACTTTCTCTGCAGAGTCCCAAAACAGGCCTTTTCAGCCCATTACCGGCATATGGAAGAAACAGCAGTAAGCACAGGGAAATATCTGCTTCTAAATCCAAAACGCAGCTATCTAACAGAACGGTTGTCAATGTGTGCACTCAACTTCCAGAGTTAAACCCGTGTGTGGATTCAGCAGTCTGCAAACACTTTCTCTGCAGAGTCCCAAAACAGGCGTTTTCAGCCCATTACCGGCATATGGAAGAAACAGCAGTAAGCACAGGGAAATATCTGCTTCTAAATCCAAAACGCAGCTATCTAACAGAACGGTTGTCAATGTGTGCACTCAACTTCCAGAGTTAAACCCGTGTGTGGATTCAGCAGTCTGCAAACACTTTCTGTGCAGAGTCTGAAAACAGGCCTTTCCGGCCCGGTACCGGCATATAGAAGAAAGAGCATTAAGACTGCGTCTAAAACTCAGAAGAAACGTTTCTTTCAACCTGCTCGGCCGTGTGTTCTTTGACCTAAGGGAGTTTAATCTATGTTTAGATTCAGCGAGATAGAAACACGTTTATTCTAGGAGCTGTCTTTGGATATTCCGGAATGAATGGGAGTATATGCTGTAAAGAGAAATATCTGTTTCTAAAACCAAAATGGATCTATCTAGCAGAGTGGTTGTGAATGTGTGCCTTTGGCTTAAAGAGGTAAACTGCTCTTCTCATGCAGCACTTTAGAAACCCTTTATATGCAAATTCTCATACAGGCCTTTCCAGCAAAACACCAGCCTAAAGGAAATAGCAGTAAGACTGCATCTTTAACATGGACGAAACTGTTTTCAAACTGCTCTGCTGTGTGTTCATTCATATAAGAGACTTGAATATATGTTCAGATTCAGCTAATTAGCAACACGTTTCTTCCAGGAGCTGTGTTTGCCTATTCCAGAGTATACTGGAGTATAAGATGTAAAGACAAATGTCTCGTTCCAAAAGAAAAACGGATGATCTAATGGAATGGTTGTCAATGTGTGCATTCAACTTACTGAGCTAAACTGCTGTTTGTATGCAGCAGTTTAGAAAACATTTCTGTGTAGATTCTCAAATAGACATTTCCAGCAAAATACCGGCCTATAAGAAATAGCAGTAAGACTGCGTCTAAAACTCAGAGGGAACGTTTCTTTCAAACTGCTCTGCAGTGTGTTCGTTCACCAAAGGTCGTTGAATCTATGTTTGGATTCAGCGAGTTTGAAACACGTTTATTCTAGGAGCTGCATTTCGATATTCCAGAGTGTATGGGAGTAAATGCTGTAAAGAGAAATATCTGTTTCTAAAACCAAAACGGAGCTATCTAACAGAATGGTTGTGAATGTGTGCATTCAACTTAAAGGGTTAATCTGCTCTTCTTAGGCAGCAGTTTAGAAACCCTTTATATGCAAATTCTAAAATCAACATTTGCAGCAAAACACCAGCCTAAAAGAAGTAGCAGTAAGATTGCATCTATAACATAGAAGAAACGTTTTCTTCAAAATGCTCTGCTCTGTGTTCATTCAACTAAGAGTCTTGAGTATATGTTCAGATTCAGCGAGTAAGAAACACGTTTCTTCCAGGAGCTGCATTTGCATATTCCAGAGTGTACTGGAGTATAAGGTTTAAAGTGAAATATCTGGTTCTAAAACAAACACGGAGCCATCTAACAGAATGGTTGTCACTGTGTGCATTCAGCTTATTGAGATAAACTGTTGTTTCTATGCAGCAGTTTAGAAAAGATTTTTGTGCAGATTCTAAAACAGACATTCCCAGCAAAATACCGGCCTCTAAGAAATAGCAATAAGACTGCGTCTAAAACTCAAATAAAACGTTTCTTTCAAACTGCTGTGCTGTGTGTTCGTTCACCTAAGGGAGTTGAATCTATGTTTAGATTCAGCGACTTAGAAACACGTCTATTCTGGGAGCTGCGTTTGGCTATTCCAGAATGAATGGGAGTATATGCTGTAACTAGAAACACAGGCTTCTAAAACCAAAACGGAGCTAGCTAACAGAATGATTGTGAATGAGGGCATTCAACTTAACGAATTAAACTGCTCCACTTATGCAGCAGTTTACAAACCATTTGTATGGAAATTCTAAAACCAACATTTCCAGGAAAACACCAGCCTAAAAGCAATAGCAGTAACAGTGCATCTATAACATGGAAGAAATGTTTTTTTCAAACTCCTCTGCTGCGTGTTCATTCACCTAAGAGACTTCAATATATGCTCAGATTCAGCGAGTTACAAACACGTTTCTTCCAGGAGCTGCGTTTGCATATATCAGAGTGTACTGGGGTACAAGATGTAAAGGGAAATATCTGATTATACGTAGAAACCCGTTTCTTTTAGGAGCTGCGTTTGGATATTCCAGAGTGAATGAGAGTACATGCTGTAAAGAGAAATAACTTCTTCTAAAACCAAAAGGCAGCTATGTAACTGAATGGTTGTCAATGCGTGCATTCACCTTCCAGAGATGAACTCGTGTGTGGATTCAGCAGTCTGCAAACACTTTCTGTGCAGAGTCCCAAAACAGGCGTTTTCAGCCCAATACCGGCATATGGAAGAAACAGCAGTAAGCACAGGGAAATATCTGCTTCTAAATCCAAAACGCAGCTATCTAACAGAACGGTTGTCAATGTGTGCACTCAACTTCCAGAGTTAAACCCGTGTGTGGATTCAGCAGTCTGCAAACACTTTCTCTGCAGAGTCCCAAAACAGGCGTTTTCAGCCCATTACCGGCATATGGAAGAAACAGCAGTAAGCACAGGGAAATATCTGCTTCTAAATCCAAAACGCAGCTATCTAACAGAACGGTTGTCAATGTGTGCACTCAACTTCCAGAGTTAAACCCGTGTGTGGATTCAGCAGTCTGCAAACACTTTCTCTGCAGAGTCCCAAAACAGGCGTTTTCAGCCCATTATCGGCATATGGAAGAAACAGCAGTAAGCACAGGGAAATATCTGCTTCTAAATCCAAAACGCAGCTATCTAACAGAACGGTTGTCAATGTGTGCACTCAACTTCCAGAGTTAAACCCGTGTGTGGATTCAGCAGTCTGCAGAGACTTTCTCTGCAGAGTCCCAAAACAGGCGTTTTCAGCCCATTACCGGCATATGGAAGAAACAGCAGTAAGCACAGGGAAATATCTGCTTCTAAATCCAAAACGCAGCTATCTAACAGAACGGTTGTCAATGTGTGCACTCAACTTCCAGAGTTAAACCCGTGTGTGGATTCAGCAGTCTGCAGAGACTTTCTCTGCAGAGTCCCAAAACAGGCGTTTTCAGCCCATTACCGGCATATGGAAGAAACAGCAGTAAGCACAGGGAAATATCTGCTTCTAAATCCAAAACGCAGCTATCTAACAGAACGGTTGTCAATGTGTGCACTCAACTTCCACAGTTAAACCCGTGTGTGGATTCAGCAGTCTGCAAACACTTTCTCTGCAGAGTCCCAAAACAGGCGTTTTCAGCCCATTACCGGCATATGGAAGAAACAGCAGTAAGCACAGGGAAATATCTGCTTCTAAATCCAAAACGCAGCTATCTAACAGAACGGTTGTCAACGTGTGCACTCAACTTCCAGAGTTAAACCCGTGTGTGGATTCAGCAGTCTGCAAACACTTTCTCTGCAGAGTCCCAAAACAGGCGTTTTCAGCCCATTACCGGCATATGGAAGAAACAGCAGTAAGCACAGGGAAATATCTGCTTCTAAATCCAAAACGCAGCTATCTAACAGAACGGTTGTCAATGTGTGCACTCAACTTCCAGAGTTAAACCCGTGTGTGGATTCAGCAGTCTGCAGAGACTTTCTCTGCAGAGTCCCAAAACAGGCGTTTTCAGCCCATTACCGGCATATGGAAGAAACAGCAGTAAGCACAGGGAAATATCTGCTTCTAAATCCAAAACGCAGCTATCTAACAGAACGGTTGTCAATGTGTGCACTCAACTTCCAGAGTTAAACCCGTGTGTGGATTCAGCAGTCTGCAGAGACTTTCACTGCAGAGTCCCAAAACAGGCGTTTTCAGCCCATTACCGGCATATGGAAGAAACAGCAGTAAGCACAGGGAAATATCTGCTTCTAAATCCAAAACGCAGCTATCTAACAGAACGGTTGTCAATGTGTGCACTCAACTTCCAGAGTTAAACCTGTGTGTGGATTCAGCAGTCTGCAGAGACTTTCTCTGCAGAGTCCCAAAACAGGCGTTTTCAGCCCATTACCGGCATATGGAAGAAACAGCAGTAAGCACAGGGAAATATCTGCTTCTAAATCCAAAACGCAGCTATCTAACAGAACGGTTGTCAATGTGTGCACTCAACTTCCAGAGTTAAACCCGTGTGTGGATTCAGCAGTCTGCAGAGACTTTCTCTGCAGAGTCCCAAAACAGGCGTTTTCAGCCCATTACCGGCATATGGAAGAAACAGCAGTAAGCACAGGGAAATATCTGCTTCTAAATCCAAAACGCAGCTATCTAACAGAACGGTTGTCAATGTGTGCACTCAACTTCCAGAGTTAAACCCGTGTGTGGATTCAGCAGTCTGCAAACACTTTCTCTGCAGAGTCCCAAAACAGGCGTTTTCAGCCCATTACCGGCATATGGAAGAAACAGCAGTAAGCACAGGGAAATATCTGCTTCTAAATCCAAAACGCAGCTATCTAACAGAACGGTTGTCAATGTGTGCACTCAACTTCCAGAGTTAAACCCGTGTGTGGATTCAGCAGTCTGCAAACACTTTCTGTGCAGAGTCTGAAAACAGGCCTTTCCGGCCCGGTACCTGCATATAGAAGAAAGAGCATTAAGACTGCGTCTAAAACTCAGAAGAAACGTTTCTTTCAACCTGCTCGGCCGTGTGTTCTTTGACCTAAGGGAGTTTAATCTATGTTTAGATTCAGCGAGATAGAAACACGTTTATTCTAGGAGCTGTCTTTGGATATTCCGGAATGAATGGGAGTATATGCTGTAAAGAGAAATATCTGTTTCTAAAACCAAAATGGATCTATCTAGCAGAGTGGTTGTGAATGTGTGCCTTTGGCTTAAAGAGGTAAACTGCTCTTCTCATGCAGCACTTTAGAAACCCTTTATATGCAAATTCTCATACAGGCCTTTCCAGCAAAACACCAGCCTAAAGGAAATAGCAGTAAGACTGCATCTTTAACATGGACGAAACTGTTTTCAAACTGCTCTGCTGTGTGTTCATTCATATAAGAGACTTGAATATATGTTCAGATTCAGCTAATTAGCAACACGTTTCTTCCAGGAGCTGTGTTTGCCTATTCCAGAGTATACTGGAGTATAAGATGTAAAGACAAATGTCTCGTTCCAAAAGAAAAACGGATGATCTAATGGAATGGTTGTCAATGTGTGCATTCAACTTACTGAGCTAAACTGCTGTTTGTATGCAGCAGTTTAGAAAACATTTCTGTGTAGATTCTCAAATAGACATTTCCAGCAAAATACCGGCCTATAAGAAATAGCAGTAAGACTGCGTCTAAAACTCAGAGGGAACGTTTCTTTCAAACTGCTCTGCAGTGTGTTCGTTCACCAAAGGTCGTTGAATCTATGTTTGGATTCAGCGAGTTTGAAACACGTTTATTCTAGGAGCTGCATTTCGATATTCCAGAGTGTATGGGAGTAAATGCTGTAAAGAGAAATATCTGTTTCTAAAACCAAAACGGAGCTATCTAACAGAATGGTTGTGAATGTGTGCATTCAACTTAAAGGGTTAATCTGCTCTTCTTAGGCAGCAGTTTAGAAACCCTTTATATGCAAATTCTAAAATCAACATTTGCAGCAAAACACCAGCCTAAAAGAAGTAGCAGTAAGATTGCATCTATAACATAGAAGAAACGTTTTCTTCAAAATGCTCTGCTCTGTGTTCATTCAACTAAGAGTCTTGAGTATATGTTCAGATTCAGCGAGTAAGAAACACGTTTCTTCCAGGAGCTGCATTTGCATATTCCAGAGTGTACTGGAGTATAAGGTTTAAAGTGAAATATCTGGTTCTAAAACAAACACGGAGCCATCTAACAGAATGGTTGTCACTGTGTGCATTCAGCTTATTGAGATAAACTGTTGTTTCTATGCAGCAGTTTAGAAAAGATTTTTGTGCAGATTCTAAAACAGACATTCCCAGCAAAATACCGGCCTCTAAGAAATAGCAATAAGACTGCGTCTAAAACTCAAATAAAACGTTTCTTTCAAACTGCTGTGCTGTGTGTTCGTTCACCTAAGGGAGTTGAATCTATGTTTAGATTCAGCGACTTAGAAACACGTCTATTCTGGGAGCTGCGTTTGGCTATTCCAGAATGAATGGGAGTATATGCTGTAACTAGAAACACAGGCTTCTAAAACCAAAACGGAGCTAGCTAACAGAATGATTGTGAATGAGGGCATTCAACTTAACGAATTAAACTGCTCCACTTATGCAGCAGTTTACAAACCATTTGTATGGAAATTCTAAAACCAACATTTCCAGGAAAACACCAGCCTAAAAGCAATAGCAGTAACAGTGCATCTATAACATGGAAGAAATGTTTTTTTCAAACTCCTCTGCTGCGTGTTCATTCACCTAAGAGACTTCAATATATGCTCAGATTCAGCGAGTTACAAACACGTTTCTTCCAGGAGCTGCGTTTGCATATATCAGAGTGTACTGGGGTACAAGATGTAAAGGGAAATATCTGATTATACGTAGAAACCCGTTTCTTTTAGGAGCTGCGTTTGGATATTCCAGAGTGAATGAGAGTACATGCTGTAAAGAGAAATAACTTCTTCTAAAACCAAAAGGCAGCTATGTAACTGAATGGTTGTCAATGCGTGCATTCACCTTCCAGAGATGAACTCGTGTGTGGATTCAGCAGTCTGCAAACACTTTCTGTGCAGAGTCCCAAAACAGGCGTTTTCAGCCCAATACCGGCATATGGAAGAAACAGCAGTAAGCACAGGGAAATATCTGCTTCTAAATCCAAAACGCAGCTATCTAACAGAACGGTTGTCAATGTGTGCACTCAACTTCCAGAGTTAAACCCGTGTGTGGATTCAGCAGTCTGCAAACACTTTCTCTGCAGAGTCCCAAAACAGGCGTTTTCAGCCCATTACCGGCATATGGAAGAAACAGCAGTAAGCACAGGGAAATATCTGCTTCTAAATCCAAAACGCAGCTATCTAACAGAACGGTTGTCAATGTGTGCACTCAACTTCCAGAGTTAAACCCGTGTGTGGATTCAGCAGTCTGCAAACACTTTCTCTGCAGAGTCCCAAAACAGGCGTTTTCAGCCCATTATCGGCATATGGAAGAAACAGCAGTAAGCACAGGGAAATATCTGCTTCTAAATCCAAAACGCAGCTATCTAACAGAACGGTTGTCAATGTGTGCACTCAACTTCCAGAGTTAAACCCGTGTGTGGATTCAGCAGTCTGCAGAGACTTTCTCTGCAGAGTCCCAAAACAGGCGTTTTCAGCCCATTACCGGCATATGGAAGAAACAGCAGTAAGCACAGGGAAATATCTGCTTCTAAATCCAAAACGCAGCTATCTAACAGAACGGTTGTCAATGTGTGCACTCAACTTCCAGAGTTAAACCCGTGTGTGGATTCAGCAGTCTGCAAACACTTTCTCTGCAGAGTCCCAAAACAGGCGTTTTCAGCCCATTACCGGCATATGGAAGAAACAGCAGTAAGCACAGGGAAATATCTGCTTCTAAATCCAAAACGCAGCTATCTAACAGAACGGTTGTCAACGTGTGCACTCAACTTCCAGAGTTAAACCCGTGTGTGGATTCAGCAGTCTGCAAACACTTTCTCTGCAGAGTCCCAAAACAGGCGTTTTCAGCCCATTACCGGCATATGGAAGAAACAGCAGTAAGCACAGGGAAATATCTGCTTCTAAATCCAAAACGCAGCTATCTAACAGAACGGTTGTCAATGTGTGCACTCAACTTCCAGAGTTAAACCCGTGTGTGGATTCAGCAGTCTGCAAACACTTTCTCTGCAGAGTCCCAAAACAGGCGTTTTCAGCCCATTACCGGCATATGGAAGAAACAGCAGTAAGCACAGGGAAATATCTGCTTCTAAATCCAAAACGCAGCTATCTAACAGAACGGTTGTCAATGTGTGCACTCAACTTGCCGAGTTAAACCCGTGTGTGGATTCAGCAGTCTGCAGAGACTTTCTCTGCAGAGTCCCAAAACAGGCGTTTTCAGCCCATTACCGGCATATGGAAGAAACAGCAGTAAGCACAGGGAAATATCTGCTTCTAAATCCAAAACGCAGCTATCTAACAGAACGGTTGTCAATGTGTGCACTCAACTTCCAGAGTTAAACCCGTGTGTGGATTCAGCAGTCTGCAGAGACTTTCTCTGCAGAGTACCAAAACAGGCGTTTTCAGCCCATTACCGGCATATGGAAGAAACAGCAGTAAGCACAGGGAAATATCTGCTTCTAAATCCAAAACGCAGCTATCTAACAGAACGGTTGTCAATGTGTGCACTCAACTTCCAGAGTTAAACCCGTGTGTGGATTCAGCAGTCTGCAGAGACTTTCTCTGCAGAGTCCCAAAACAGGCGTTTTCAGCCCATTACCGGCATATGGAAGAAACAGCAGTAAGCACAGGGAAATATCTGCTTCTAAATCCAAAACGCAGCTATCTAACAGAACGGTTGTCAATGTGTGCACTCAACTTCCAGAGTTAAACCCGTGTGTGGATTCAGCAGTCTGCAGAGACTTTCTCTGCAGAGTCCCAAAACAGGCGTTTTCAGCCCATTACCGGCATATGGAAGAAACAGCAGTAAGCACAGGGAAATATCTGCTTCTAAATCCAAAACGCAGCTATCTAACAGAACGGTTGTCAATGTGTGCACTCAACTTCCAGAGTTAAACCCGTGTGTGGATTCAGCAGTCTGCAGAGACTTTCTCTGCAGAGTCCCAAAACAGGCGTTTTCAGCCCATTACCGGCATATGGAAGAAACAGCAGTAAGCACAGGGAAATATCTGCTTCTAAATCCAAAACGCAGCTATCTAACAGAACGGTTGTCAATGTGTGCACTCAACTTCCAGAGTTAAACCCGTGTGTGGATTCAGCAGTCTGCAGAGACTTTCTCTGCAGAGTCCCAAAACAGGCATTTTCAGCCCATTACCGGCATATGGAAGAAACAGCAGTAAGCACAGGGAAATATCTGCTTCTAAATCCAAAACGCAGCTATCTAACAGAACGGTTGTCAATGTGTGCACTCAACTTCCAGAGTTAAACCCGTGTGTGGATTCAGCAGTCTGCAGAGACTTTCTCTGCAGAGTCCCAAAACAGGCGTTTTCAGCCCATTACCGGCATATGGAAGAAACAGCAGTAAGCACAGGGAAATATCTGCTTCTAAATCCAAAACGCAGCTATCTAACAGAACGGTTGTCAATGTGTGCACTCAACTTCCAGAGTTAAACCCGTGTGTGGATTCAGCAGTCTGCAGAGACTTTCTCTGCAGAGTCCCAAAACAGGCGTTTTCAGCCCATTACCGGCATATGGAAGAAACAGCAGTAAGCACAGGGAAATATCTGCTTCTAAATCCAAAACGCAGCTATCTAACAGAACGGTTGTCAATGTGTGCACTCAACTTCCAGAGTTAAACCCGTGTGTGGATTCAGCAGTCTGCAGAGACTTTCTCTGCAGAGTCCCAAAACAGGCGTTTTCAGCCCATTACCGGCATATGGAAGAAACAGCAGTAAGCACAGGGAAATATCTGCTTCTAAATCCAAAACGCAGCTATCTAACAGAACGGTTGTCAATGTGTGCACTCAACTTCCAGAGTTAAACCCGTGTGTGGATTCAGCAGTCTGCAGAGACTTTCTCTGCAGAGTCCCAAAACAGGCGTTTTCAGCCCATTACCGGCATATGGAAGAAACAGCAGTAAGCACAGGGAAATATCTGCTTCTAAATCCAAAACGCAGCTATCTAACAGAACGGTTGTCAATGTGTGCACTCAACTTCCAGAGTTAAACCCGTGTGTGGATTCAGCAGTCTGCAGAGACTTTCTCTGCAGAGTCCCAAAACAGGCGTTTTCAGCCCATTACCGGCATATGGAAGAAACAGCAGTAAGCACAGGGAAATATCTGCTTCTAAATCCAAAACGCAGCTATCTAACAGAACGGTTGTCAATGTGTGCACTCAACTTCCAGAGTTAAACCCGTGTGTGGATTCAGCAGTCTGCAGAGACTTTCTCTGCAGAGTCCCAAAACAGGCGTTTTCAGCCCATTACCGGCATATGGAAGAAACAGCAGTAAGCACAGGGAAATATCTGCTTCTAAATCCAAAACGCAGCTATCTAACAGAACGGTTGTCAATGTGTGCACTCAACTTCCAGAGTTAAACCCGTGTGTGGATTCAGCAGTCTGCAGAGACTTTCTCTGCAGAGTCCCAAAACAGGCGTTTTCAGCCCATTACCGGCATATGGAAGAAACAACAGTAAGCACAGGGAAATATCTGCTTCTAAATCCAAAACGCAGCTATCTAACAGAACGGTTGTCAATGTGTGCACTCAACTTCCAGAGTTAAACCCGTGTGTGGATTCAGCAGTCTGCAGAGACTTTCTCTGCAGAGTCCCAAAACAGGCGTTTTCAGCCCATTACCGGCATATGGAAGAAACAGCAGTAAGCACAGGGAAATATCTGCTTCTAAATCCAAAACGCAGCTATCTAACAGAACGGTTGTCAATGTGTGCACTCAACTTGCCGAGTTAAACCCGTGTGTGGATTCAGCAGTCTGCAGAGACTTTCTCTGCAGAGTCCCAAAACAGGCGTTTTCAGCCCATTACCGGCATATGGAAGAAACAGCAGTAAGCACAGGGAAATATCTGCTTCTAAATCCAAAACGCAGCTATCTAACAGAACGGTTGTCAACGTGTGCACTCAACTTCCAGAGTTAAACCCGTGTGTGGATTCAGCAGTCTGCAGAGACTTTCTCTGCAGAGTCCCAAAACAGGCGTTTTCAGCCCATTACCGGCATATGGAAGAAACAGCAGTAAGCACAGGGAAATATCTGCTTCTAAATCCAAAACGCAGCTATCTAACAGAACGGTTGTCAATGTGTGCACTCAACTTCCAGAGTTAAACCCGTGTGTGGATTCAGCAGTCTGCAGAGACTTTCTCTGCAGAGTCCCAAAACAGGCGTTTTCAGCCCATTACCGGCATATGGAAGAAACAGCAGTAAGCACAGGGAAATATCTGCTTCTAAATCCAAAACGCAGCTATCTAACAGAACGGTTGTCAATGTGTGCACTCAACTTGCCGAGTTAAACCCGTGTGTGGATTCAGCAGTCTGCAGAGACTTTCTCTGCAGAGTCCCAAAACAGGCGTTTTCAGCCCATTACCGGCATATGGAAGAAACAGCAGTAAGCAC